>NW_020441361.1:0-2228 GCF_000699045.2 Agrilus planipennis
TAACACCATATTTCGAACGCTTCTAACCTTTTCTTCTCTGCTGCGCCCACTGTCCATGTTTCGCACCCGTACAGTGCCGTGCTCCAAGCATACACCTTTAACAACCTTTTTCGAATTTCTAAATTAACCGTTCGCGAGCATAGAAGTGACTTCTTTTTATTGAAGGCGACTAGACCCTGCGCTATCTTCTACTTTATATCCCTTCTAAGTACTCCTTCCGTCCTGACTTATCTGACTTCCTAGATACTTAAAATCGGTCACTTCTAATTTTTCGTCTCCTATCTTTATATTCGCTCTTTCCCTATTTTTCCTTCCCTTGCATACCAGTATTTTTGTTTTATTTTTATATATTTTCATACAGTACTCTTTTGTCAATACCGCTTCCATTTTAAATACGAATACTTCGCAAAAATAAATGTGCTTATGTATTTCAATACTCACGCACGTGTGAGCCGTATGACCAACCATTCCGCAGCCTTTTTTAATGAACTTAGACTGCAGATGCATTTACTTTGATAGTGATACATGGACATAGGTATCTGCTGCATCCCGATTGCTAGTCTGAACTTAAACTGTAATTGGACGACAGTGCTAATGAGTTGAAATTTACAACAAAAAGGGACTGCATCTAGTAATGACATCATTTATTTCCGAAGTGTATGTACTCTTAAATCTGTAAACCTCTTCAATGCAAAAATAATCCCGTATTACATACCAAAGGAAAACACATAATCCTTATAACAAAAACGTATTATTCCCAGTCGTTCGTTAGTGATAATGAGCTAGAAAACTATTGTTTGTTACAAAGTTAATGATTTTCGTTAGGTCATTGTTCGTTATGCCTACATATTTTCGTACTTTTCCTTAGTTTTGTGATGGGTAACCATTTCGACGTGTGATAATATGGCGTGATGGAAAGAAAACATTGGGGAATATTAATGGAAAATTGAGCGGCTAAACTCAAAATGAAATAAAACCTGTCAAGGATAAAAGATAAAACCAACAACCCGATGTAAGTGCTCACAGATATGATATGCGCACGTATTAGATTTACCCATTTGCTGAAAATTGAACTAACTAAGTAATTATTTGTCTTTCACGGCGCCAATCAGAATACGTGGTGTAATTGTAGTGAGAGATATTTTTCCTGTAACATGTGCCTACAAATTAATGTACACCTACTATATACGACCGACTCATTTATAAGTCGCTCAGTAATGACGTTAATTGCACTGTAAATGTTAGTGAAATACATAAATCTGAGCCGACAAATACTTTGCTTTAATTGCTTCGTTACTACATAAATATGTGTGGTATATCTAAAACCTAATGCTAACTCACCACTCTAACTGAGTACACAATGTAGATGTAGTCCGATATTACAAATTCGCAGTCTAAAATTATAATCGTGTTTTATTAAGCGATACTGGAAAATTTTAATCCAAAAGTAATTGAAGTTTGTTGAAATTCCAGGCAAAACAGAGGAACGCAGTAATGCTTCAAGCACCTACATTATTGTAGATCATCAATTATAATGGAATTTACTACATTATTTATAGTTTGTTATGACTAATTTAAGGGTAATACCTATTTTTTCATTACTGTGACCATTTCCGGTATTTTAAATTTTATTTTTCCATGACCTTTTCTATTCATTTCAAATCCTTTTTCATACCGTTTAAGTTGCTCTTTACATCTCCGTTCATGGTTCCATAAAGGTAAATAGAAGCTACTATTGAATAACGATTATATGTTACGATAAAGTGATGTAACCTTAGCAACAACATACAGATCATTTGCAGTTAGACTTGACAGTGAAACGTCGATTCACAACGATACACTGCATTCCGATAAATCACCGAATTCTCAAAGGAATACTGGTTCAGAAATGATCCTACACCAAACGGAGCAAATGATAACTGACATCTTGAACAGAGAATTTATTTAACAATAGTACAACACAGCTTTGCTGTTATTGACAATTACTGAAAATGAACGAACTAAATATACACCTAAAACTTAACCGCTGCTTTTCCTGATTCTGACCATATCTTTTCTTAAGTTTTACCCTTTTATCTTATAGTTTTACAAATAAGTTTTAATTTACAAATACAAACTCAATAAGCTTTTCATTTACTAACATTTCTATGGAATTTCACTATAGAGGCTTCGAAAAAGCGCTACACTGCTGTAATTATAGCGGTTTTCAGTATATCTACATGTGCCGC
>NW_020441362.1:0-2198 GCF_000699045.2 Agrilus planipennis
AAGTAGATATCCACACAGGTGGACCTTGTTGGAGCATACGTAATCCTAAAATGTAGCATCGTGCTACAGATGGCGTTTACCGCGCCATTTGTAGTATATTTTAAATCGCACTGTTAAGACAGCAGGTAAAAGTTGGTCTGGGTTCTGTCGGATCTACCTGCGACGCGCTGATGAGATCCAAAAAGATTGAAATCGCGATCCGCGTCTGGCAGTTTCGACAGAATACGGACCACTTCGAATTATTTTATAAAGATCATAATATCGGGAAAGATCAATCAAAACCAATAGGGATGACTTATACCAAGGGTTTTTGCTGCATCTTACTCTTATAACACTAATTTGATTTAGGTATACCCCTGACCTCTCTCAACTCCGACTTCTAATAAATATGTCTTTAACTAGTCCTTCATGTCTCAGGTGTCCTACCAACCTATCTCGCCTTCTTCTTATTGATTTCCATAGCGTAGCCTTTGTTCTTTTAATATTTCTACTACACCTTCATTTTATTTTTAACATCCCCTTATAAGACCGTCAACTTTTTCTTTATACGTTTCACACTTATACAGTGCCGGACTCGAAATATACACTTTTAATAATCTTTGTAATTTCCAATTTAATAACGATTCAACTCTCTGCTCTATTTTTTGTTTCATATTTCCAGCGCTTTTCCTATGCTAAGTTATCTAAATTTAATTTTTTTAGATGTGTCGTCTGTGAAATTAGTGTCTTGTTTGAGTTGTAGTCGTATTTAAAACAGACTACAAACCGTGTTCAACCGATGCGATGTATAATAACAATAATTTTAAGTGACTAAAGGTTGCGTCAAATAATTAAGAAGTTTCAAAATTAGTACGCCTTGGTGGCAATTATGAATGCAAATCGATAGGGTAAGCAAAAAGCGTTAATGGCATAACTCTTACAATTAAAATTTATGTCTTAATTACTGAACCAATCAAAAGTTTTCACAAGACTGAAATTACGGACAGATATTTCCGCAGCGAAGACAACTCGCTATAATTTAAATTAATATCGCGTTTCTATATTATAAAAATTGAAAATGGTAAATGAAAATTCAAGATTCCTGTATTAGCTAAGTGTTAATTGATTTTAAGATGTACATGTTTTCAAAGAAGCGGCTAGTAATTTCCTGTTCGTTGTAAATTGTAATAAGAAGAAAGCTCAACGAGGAAATTGTTAATACGTACACATTTATTTATATTAGATATACTATTGCAGAACATATATACTAGTTTTTACCCACAGCATATCTTTCGTTGATGCCCTAAATACGTGTCAAATATCATCAAATATACAATGATTTGATAAATCAGGATCATGAGGATAAAACTAAAATTTCTAATTTACTAAGTTAAACATATAAACTTTACGTAGAATGACAGTAAACACTGTTCTTTTTTATCCAGATGAAAAGAATTTTTTCTCGGGAACAATACCTTTTTTCTGGAAGAGGGGTACCCTATGTCCTTATCTGTATCGTTGACAATGTGTGTACAAAATTTCATGTTGATCGGTTAAGAAGTTAGGCTGGGAAAGTGTAATAAGCAAACATACAAACAAAACACATTTGTATTTATAATATTAGTTACGATAAAGCCAGTTCAATAACTTAGTTGCACGCCAGATTGGCATGATAATTTTAAAACTTATTTTGGATGATTTTGGGAGGCATATATCAGTTAAAGTCCCGAACGGATTCCGCCGATCTATCCTATAACATTGCGATGTTTTTGCTTGGCTGTATCCGAAAATTATTTTTAGAGGAGTCATAACGGATCAGGAAACAATCACTCATGCATCAGTCGAACTTGCTGCAGATGGTTACGTTTATTTCAAGTTTTGCTCGCGAAACGTTTCAATTTGGTTGTTTTTTTACAATCTATAAACGAATGGAAGAACTGTAAAGAGATAAAATGATGGAAAAACTAGGTTTTGACATGAATTTTTGACAACGCAAATATGCTCATTTCGATTAAACAAATCGCTAATAAAAAAAGTAAACTTTTCAAGTTTATTTAGACGCTGCCAGTTTTCGACTAGTTATAGGCAATTGAATATTTCTCATATAATATTAGGACCTAGTTGAATAATGAGCGAAACAGAACAGTTTTTTATTATTATGATATAAGTATTACTACCTAACGTACATTGAGATTAATCCCTTAATTTAGGATAAATTC
>NW_020441363.1:0-2193 GCF_000699045.2 Agrilus planipennis
TGTGATTCATCTTTGACTAATTTTGAGATAGTTTAGTAAAACAAAAACATTGAAAACTCTTCTATATTGTTTTCAATATATGTCCAGCGCATCCACCAAAATTTTATCTTAATCCTTATATTTTACAGTAGCCATTAGTCTTTGAACCCTAAATTTTTAGTAAACCACTAAAATGAAATTAGGAAAATAGTCATCTTTCTTAAAGTAAAACAGTGAATCAGATGACTATGAAACAGTGAAATATAGCGGTGCAATTTTACTAAATAATCCAGCGATATTTCCAGAAATCACTATTGAAAAACTAAAGCAGTTCTAATACTAATTGATAGATCACTAAAATTAGCTTTAATAATACCGAATAGAGCGAGATATATAAAATGATAACAATCCAAATTAAAATCCAGTTAAATAAAGAAAAACGAAAAATATCCATCTCATACTTTATCTGACTTGTACATTTTCATATTTAATATATTTCCCATGTAATTAGCCAACCAATTTAAATAGTAAATTGATCTACAATGTCTACTGTATAATATATTCGAGTAGTATATACCACTTTTTCTGCATAAACTAGTAAATATTAATAAAAGTATATACCTTACCTTTGGTAGTGTTACTCATGAGCACGACCAGTCGACACAAACTTGTCTTTTTACCTACTGTTAGCCTACAATTCTGAGTTTCGTGACAAAACAATGTCTTATTAATACTATTATTGATTGATTGACCGAAAGTACAACAAAAAGTGAAATAATTATTCGGTTAGGTTGGGTTACGTTTATATTTCATTCAGGAGATCATGGTAGGTGCGGTTAGGTTAAGAATAATTTGGTTTTGTATGTTTAAAGACACGGATAGATTAGATTACACGTCAAGTTACGTTATTTGAAGACCTTTTATGTTTTAATGATTTTCCTAGTGTATAAGGTGGGTATTATTTTTACTAGTCAAAAGTAATGTTGGGTTATGTCAGGTTAGACAGTATTGGGTTAAGTTAGGTTACGTCAAAACCCTCGGGAACAACGAAGTTTAACATAAACTTACTGTCAAGCAATTGGCAAACGCATAAACACATCGATCACAATCCAAAAAAGGAAATTTAATAATGAACTACATGAGTATTTTCTATCTACATTGGGTAGATTACACGTCAAGTTACGTTATTTGAAGACCTTTTATGTTTTAATGATTTTCCTAGTGTATAAGTAAGGTGGGGATTATTTTTACTAGTCAAAAGTAATGTTGTGTTAGGTTAGGTTAGACAGTATTGGGTTGGGTTAGGTTACGTTAAAACCCCCAGGAACAACGAAGTTTAACATAAACTTACTGTCAAGCAATTGGCAAACGCATAAACACATCGATCACAATCCNCTGGAATCATATGGTACATATACAGAAAATATTTCCGTATTCTTAAGGATTCTTTTTTTAACAGTCGACTCCGATGGTGCATTGTTATTATTGTTGTTGTTGTTGTTGTTGTTCTCTTGTTTGGACAAACTTTCGCAACTGCTACTGTTATTGTTGCTGCCGCTGCTGCTGTTGTTGTTGTTGTTGTTCAACGATTTCACGCAACCCGCGCCGTACTTTTGTTGATTTTGGGTGTAAGCTTTAAGATTATTTTTGAGATTTTCCATAAGGGCGTCGGTCGTTGCGGACTTCTCGTCGTAGAACTCCATCAGATATTCGACTACTTCGACGCACTTCTCCAGCCGGATGTCGGAAGTGTTTATCAATTTTTTGCAAAGTATCGGCATCCAAGTAAGTGCCACGTTCACGCTGTTCGACTCCTTTCGCCTGCTAACGTCTACTAAATGTTTGAAGAGATAAGATAACGTCTCCCGATGACACGGACTCAGTTTGTTGATCTCTTGTCTCATCAACTTCGACTTCTCCGGCTCGTTCTGCCTACCTGATATATTAGATCGGTTTTGGTACAAAAAATCGATTTTGGGTACTTTTCACCGCAAAAAATAAATCAAAAATAGTCGATTTTCTAGCCCTTAAATTTTGTTTTAGGGGTTCTTTCAATATTACCTAAGAACCAAAAGGGGTCGGGGACCTTTGGTTTACTTATTTTTGATAACATAGGAACGGGAGAGACCAAATGATGATGATCTTAGCAATATTTATTTTTATTTAATAACAAAATAATTCGATGTGCAATTTGTGATTATTAAAAATATTTGT
>NW_020441364.1:0-2246 GCF_000699045.2 Agrilus planipennis
CCAAGGATGGTACTATAGAATGTCACCTCAAGGTAGGCCTAGTGGCGTCATCTCTTGGTTAGGCCGGAAACTTATCAATCCACCCTCGTATTTTTGCTTATGTAGGTACGGTAATTGTCATGCCGATCATTGAAACAACTGCTTAATGCCACGTTGTTATAATAGGTAGTGAAAAGAACGAAAAAAATAATGGTATAGAGATACTTTGCCAAGGTCTCGCAGCTGCAGTAGTATACGGCTGACGGCTTCAAGGTCTCGCGAGTGACCGAGAAACAGCAACTTTTCCGGTAGGGTACCTGGTGTTGAAAGACAACTACGGAAGTTGACACTGCAACCTGATACATATTAATATCTCGACATGTGACATGTATCGACGACATGGTGACAAGTCCATACATGCACGAAAGCAACATATTAATAAAACGACAAAAAAGCGTGAATCTTTTAGACTTTTGGTGAAGTGCTATTGCAAAAATTCGTTCGTATTCTTGTTAAGCGTGTTAGAATTTATAGGAATTGACTTTTAAATCATCAAAATCGGTCGAATCAATATCGATCGAAATCGGTCAAGAATTAGACGCGATAACTGAATCAATATTGACCAACTTTGACGCCCCCTGGCGGCAAAACTAGGCATGAAATCAAAAAACAACTTCCTCTATTCGAGTGATAACAGTGGTTTTAAATTTTGTTTTTTGGATACTTGTTTTTATTATATTAAGTATGTTAAAACAACCGCTTCAAAAACCTTGCCTGTTTTAACATTAACGGTAGGTAAATACCACGTAGGTCGAGGGTCACCGAACAAAAATACACTTTTTTAAACAATATACCGTAATCCAATAAGAAATAAACCGTTTTCGCCGTTTAATTCAACTCGATAAACTCGATATTCAAAATTATCGAAATCGGGTTCGTCGCTTGACGCAACGTTGATGTCTCCCGTGCAAAAATATTTCAAAAAATCATTAGACGGCTTTCCCGCGCATTGCAACGCAGCATACCGATCATAACACGTTCTAGTATCATTAAATCATCAGCCAGAATTGTAGTTGGACAATATCGACGTCTGTTTGGTCTTTAAATTAGCGAACAAAAGTGCAAAGTGATAAACAAACACGTCTAACAGATGGATTTTCTCGCAACAGCGGTCGAAACGATCTTGACGACGACGGAACGATGTTTATAATTTGCATAAGAGACTCTGAAAGCTCTCAACGCGTAATGATAATGATAATAATAATAATAATGATACATAAATGCATATGTAATGATAATTGTGTCCAACGACGCACTTGAGCTTGATACGACTATCGCGTCGATCGGGTTTATTCGCACAATAAAGGAAAAAAAAACAAATGAAAAAGAAATCATAGTACAAACGATCTAGTGCACACTGCACATGGCATAAGGAAATGTGCATTTGCGCTTGTTAACTTCCATTCGATTGTAGCACAATAATGGGTGAGTTAGTTCGCTTGCACAACTCCTTTACATGTAATTGTACTAGATGCAAGAATAACCGAGAAATTGATGAATCACGCTTGAAGATTATCTCACATTGTAGTACCAGGAGGTGAGGAATGTATATGTCAACAAACCTTTCGGTTTGGGAGGATTAGAGGCTTAGAGATTTCATCAAGTTTCTGTCATAATTGTTGTATACACTACTCAAAATAAAGTAGAATTCTGATAATTCAAGTGTTGGTAACTAAAAGATTTGAGATACAAAAAAGCTACTGTTTCCTTCCTCTAAGGGCCTAAATGAAACATAATGNCGTAGTGCCACAGTAATTTTACTCGGTAAAGTAAATGGTTTGAACAAGAAATGTTGTACCAAAGTTTTAAGAGTAAATAATTTTTTTTTATAAATGTTACATTCCTGTATCCATACTATGTGACCAATTTTTTACCTCCCTTCCCCTTTTGGTGACCATCCGTAGTATCTATAAGGACCCTCCTTCTCTTCTACTTTTCACATAGTAATTCATAAATATTGTTTCAAGTCATTTTATGCAAACAGAAAGTTTTGAATATAGCTGGAAAAAACAAAAGATTTTCCTTCACAATATTGACTTTACTTGTCGAAAACGTAAGCGCCCCCCTGCCTTTGTGACCATGCGTGTTATTTTTGATGACCCCCCACCCCATCCCGAACGGCTCACGTAGTATGAGTACATTCCCTTAGTAGAGAATGCACTATAAATTTACCCCCATCCCTCTGTCGTGTCACGCAGCGTCCTCAG
>NW_020441365.1:0-2185 GCF_000699045.2 Agrilus planipennis
CTGCTGTCTTAACAGTACGTTTCAGAAAATACTACAAACGGCACAGTGAACGCCATCTGTAGCACGATGCTACATTTTAGGATTACGTATTTTTCGCGATCCGCGTCTGGCAGTTTCGACAGAATACAGACCACTTCGAATTATTTTATTAGATAAGATAGAGTTTATTTGTAGACAATTGACACATTACATATTAAAGGGTTACAAAAAGATGAAAATTTAGACGATTACGAAAAGTTTTATTAATTTTTGTTGCGCCTAATTAGGAACTTTCTAAAGTAGTTGTCTGCTATCAGTTTCCGTACAGGTAAAACCGTGTTATTATCGAGGAACGGGTCATTAAATCATCTTGACAGGACAATTAGCAGAAAGCTTTTAGTTTTTGAGTAAAACTGGCGTAGCAAGCCGTTAGTCATTTTGCAAATTTATTTCTCCAGCTAAAGTCCTTTATATCTCAGTGACAATCTGAGAACGACCGTGAGAACTTAATTTGTAAGCACGGAACGGTCATCTAGCTAGCTTGGTGAACTAATTCACCTCTGACCCCTTGCAATGGCGAAGGAGAGCTTTACCGTTGCACTTCTTTCTACATATATTTCTTTTACTAACTACTAAACGTGTATTTGTAAAAACTTTCCACTACATTACTGGTAAAACAAATATATTATATTACCGAATTAAACACGTTACTGAAATTGTTCTATTAACACAGGGAGGCTAACTAGAACGAACATGCCCTTAAAATGACAAAATATACATTCGCTTCCCTCAGACAGATATACACCACTTTAAATGAGATGAGGAACAAATGTATGTAATTGTAAAATTCTATATTAGATACAATTATAATTTGAGTTAAATAATGTAGTGTGCTAAGTTTTTTCTTGTAGTGAAATCGAGTAGCAATTTTCCAATGAAAACTGTAAACTATATTTGAAAAATAAGGAGACTTCTATTAAAGACGATAAGTAAGCTAGAGAATAAGTTAAAAGCTCTAAGCTCTGCAAGCAACTGCTAGCTAATGCATATTTTCTAGATGAGATTTTTACCTCATATCAATCTCTGAAATTTGAGATCGAAAAATCTGAAATAATGCGACGTCAAACTCCTCGTCTGTTTTTTTTTTTTTTAACATTGTTTTCTTTGTTTACAGGTCAGATGAGGACGACCCAAGTGGTAGTAAATATCCTAGAATGGAAGACGATAGCATACAAGACAAGGAAAGATTCGCCAGGTATCTATCAACTCCGTCATTTTCTTTTTTTTTTCAGCACATTTTGAAACAAAATTTGCGGTTAAATATGGAAACTTAAAAATATGCACCTTTAAACGTTAAGAAATTTTTATATTCGGAAATAATGTAAGTCTCAAATGCTCCAAACAGTGTAAGATACAATTCTCGATCATGTGCATGGTTACTTCAGTTTTTTTGGGCGACTTTTATGTGTATAGGCGATTGAATCACAGAATATAGTAACTATTGGTGCCACCCTTACCTTTAACTATTTAGATATTTCTACACATCACATAGAGGGAACATTTAAACAATTATTTCTAGGCATTGTATGTCAGCTTGAGCCGATTTAGGATTAGTTTAGGGTAGTTCTAGCAAGTTTGGATCAGTTTATACTAGTTTAGGATATTTCGGGCCAGAAGACGGTATTGTATGTAACGGATAAACAAATGAAATTCTCTATTAATTAGTACAATTACTCAAAGAAGAAAACATAAATTGCTTGCAAAGTGAATTATAATCAAAATTTATTATGTTAAAAACTCGCCTCACCTTTTTGTACAATCTTATTTTTCAGTGCGTGATAAATCTTTTAACTAACTATCTATACATTCGTTGTGTGTTCGTAGTTCGTACCAGTAGTAATTTATCTTTCCACTGTAATAATGTGTGTTGTAACGAGATATAGTCATTGAAGTGTCGGGCATCTAATTACTTTCCTGTTTCAATACTTAAACATGTATCGGATAATTCATTATGTATTGATGATACCATATTGAAATAAAACCTACATTACAAACACTGTTTTGCTAGGAAAGTAATAATAATTTAATGTGTTGTTTACTCCTTGGACGTTTAACGTTTTATTTATTAACTTGGTTCTCCTTTTGTTTTATTTTGTAAACGCCAATTATTTATTAATAGAAAATAACGAAAACAACAGAGGGCGAG
>NW_020441366.1:0-2169 GCF_000699045.2 Agrilus planipennis
CCAAGAGTAATAAAATAAACCAGTTCGTCCTAGTCCTATCTCTTTCAGAATAAGCTCGTTTTGTCTGAACCAAACTAGTTTATTCGAAGAGTAATAAGAACAACCAATTTGTCTTAGTTCAACTTTATTTCGGAATATATTAGTTTTGCATAAGCGAAACTAGTTTATCCGAAGAGTAAAAAGATAAACCGGTTCGTGTTAGTCCTATCTCCTTTCAGAATAAGCTTGTTTTGTCTGGACTAAACTAGTTTATCCGAAGAATAGCAACAACAACTAACTCGTCCTAGTCCAACCTTATTTCAGAATATATTGGTTTTGCCTAGGCAAGTTAAACTAGATTATTTCAAGAGCAGTAAGTTCTTTCCAGTCCTAAATTAGGCCAAATTAGTTTATCTGTAGAGTAATAAGAAAGAACAGCTTGTTTCAATCCTGCTTGCTTCCGGAATAAACTCGTTTTGTCTGGATCAAAAAAGATTAACCAAATAGTAATATGATAAACCCATTTGTCCTAATCCAACCTGATTTCAGAATAAATTAGTTTTTTCAAGTCACAAGTCAATCTTGTTTGTTTTCCTAGTTCTACCTGTTTCTAGAATAAGCTCGTTTTGTCTGAGGCAAATTAGTTTATCCAAGGAGTAATAAGATCAACCAAAATGTCCTACTTTAATCTGACTTCAAAATAAATTAGTTATGTGTAAGCCAAATTAATTTATCGGAAGGATAATAATATAAACCAGTTTATCCTAATTCTAGTTGATTCCATTAGAAGCTTGTTTTGTGTAGGTTAAACTGGTTTATCGAACGATTAATAAGATGAACCAGTTTAATCTATTTCAACCTGATCCAACAATTTCGACAATATTCAAGAAAAATTGTGTTCAAGGTGACTCATTTAGGAAACATCCCTTAAAGATATTTATTCCATTAGTTTAGCTAAATTTATCAAAACTTTGTTGATGAAATTTTTCAAGAAATATTTTTTCTTTTCGTAATCCATTAAATAAAATACAAAACAAATTGTGTATGTAAAAATAATGTTCGTTTTTTATTAATTTTAAATTAAATTATACAAAATACGAGACGAAGTATAAAATATAGCGTATGCAATAAATAACAGAGAATGAACATTTTTAATCACAATAAGAATCGCAAATGTGGACGTATCAGCTAAAGTCAACTTGTGGGTTTCGCTTATCTTTTAGCTTCAACTGTTACCTCATTGATTTCTTCATATGATAACGTCATCAAATAATTCCCTTATGTGGAGTATTCCCTATAAGCCATTTCTTTTGTTCAGCTCCTTCATCTTTCTTTCCGTAATTCTCTCCATGTTCGAAATGTTCTTCGAGACCTCCAACATGTTTGCGTCCGGCATCTTCGTTGTAATGACTTCCTGCTTCTTTGCCGCCGTGTTTTCCGAAACCTTCTTCGTGGTGACCTGCGTCTGAGTGACCCTTTTTGAATTTTCCACCGGCCTTGTGTCCATGGGAGTTTTCGTAGCCTCCGTGCTTCTCTTTGAATGCTTCATCATGATCTTCGTCCCAGAATTCAACTTTCTTATTGAATTCGTTTAGTTTATGAACGTGATGACCCCCGTGGGTACTGTGACCCTTCTTGTAACTGCCTTCCTCCACAAAAGTACTTCCCTTTTAGAAACAGAAAAGCAACCTCTTATAAAAAATTACATTTTTTATTTGAATTAATGTTTAGTTGTAAGTATTTTGTAAAACGATTTAACTGGTTAGGTATAGAAATGCTGAAACTGCTCAAGTATGAACTCTATTATGTAAAACTGTTTGTGATTTCTTAGTAGCTATTTTATTTATGTTAACAAACGAAAAAGTGCAAAAACTTTTCAGAACAAATGCATATCTATTTTCAATAGGTGCAAGGTCACAGTTCGAATGCACTTATTGCCTAATAAAAGTACCGACGGTTAATCTAGTTTAGTATAGTTTTATTTTTGCATACGAGACAATAATGGAAAACCACCTTGACCAACCTTCTACGGTTATTGATAAAGTTAATACCAATTGTCCACGAACAGGCTTCTTTTTAAACCGCAAGTGCTCAAACTAGCGTGCAAAAATACAAAAACCAGAATGACTTTGATAAATTTTTGTACCAATATTGGACTTAATTATATAAAAGAATTCCTTGATTTGCTGT
>NW_020441367.1:0-2183 GCF_000699045.2 Agrilus planipennis
TCTTGAAGTATTTCATAAGATATTTAAGAGTTTTGTCTAATTTCATTTTATTCTACAATAAAACGTCAGTTCTCAGCAAAATTAATCAAACCACTTTTTGTCAAGTTTTGTAGAAATTTGAAGCTTGCTTTATGAATCAAACATGCTTGTGTATGCTGGCTGTTTACATTTGGTAATCATAAAAAGTAGATCAACAGAACACACTTTTATTGCAAAATAAGTGGATAAAAACAATTATTACTAAATTGCGAATATCCATAATGTTTTACGTGTGTATAGCCATATTCGGTTGTTTTTCTTTTTTCAAACCAACTCATCAACTTTTATTTGGGCGAATTTCAGCATTTTAATTATGGTAACAATACCATCTATAATGTATATACCTACAGTAGATGTCGATAAAGAAATCAGTGAAATTTGTTAGATTTGAGTAAGGATTATCTATTGTAAATTGGCTCTTTCAATCGAATTTCTATTAAATTCCAGTAAAATAATACAAAAAGTAAATTTTTAAATTTTTTGAGGTTATTGGACGTAACGAAACTCACGCTGCATTTGAATTCATCGTAACTGAGCAGCAAAGAGGCGCATAAGTTCAACGATTTCTTAAATTCATTATAATGATTACTACAACAAACCATTAAACCTGTGAAAATACTCTTTTTGTTTTACACCCTATATGTTGTCTTGTTAATTTATGTTTATATAATTTACTCATTTATTTTAAGATTAATGTGTGTATGGAACATTAAAAAAGTCCCACGTGTGCTTCCCATGAGCTTGGCTGCGTTTCCTCGATGATGGGAAGGACGGTTATTTAAGTTATCTAGGAAACACAGCACCCATTATTCTTCATTGTACTGTTGTCAGTTTTAAATTATGTCGCATCATTTTTAAATGAGCTACCTACTCCATTAAAACAACTCTTAATGGACTAAATAAGTACAATTGACAATCAAATTGTTTTAATGTTACTTTGATAATAATTGTTGCAAAGAAATGTAAAGTTTTTTCTGCATATTTTTCAAAATAGCAATTATATTATTTTTTTTTGTATATTGACGAACGTTTTTGTTAAAAAGGTAACGTATGGTTCTAGGCGTCATTGTTCCCTATTGGTATGTCCCATATATGTATACTTTTTTGTTTTCCATTTGATTTTTAATGCTTAGCATCTAGATTGTTACATTGCTAATATTTAGCAGCTTCGTCAAACCAAACGTTACAGATGTTAGTGAACTAATTTTTTTGATTTAACTTTACCCACTGCAGATAACCTCAAATAAATGAAGAAAAATTGCTACTGCTGTCACTCCCTCGCCGGTAATTGAACCCGGGCAGCTAGTTTTAAGCACTTTACAACTAAATTTCGAGGAGGTGACAGAATCAACACCGACGATACGTACCCTACAATAATTCAAAATGTGTCATTACTAATAATGATTGTACCTACTGTTCGTTTCAAGAAGTTGGAGATATGCCCCTTCCCTTGATTAGAATGCACCGTAGCATAATTCCAAATTCAATCATATTTGTCTGCGGAGCTCATTTCTCCACCTATCATCGAACGAGAACTGGACAAAAGTGTACAGTACCATTTGCAAAATTATTTAAACTGCCTCGTTAAAATTTAAGAATATGCTTTATTTAAAAGCATATTTAGCTCAAAATAATAACAAGTGAATTAATTTAACGCTCTACACACCTATAAAACTTTTGCTTTGTTTTCTATTGTTAATGTATATACGTTTTTGTTTAAGAAATTGCTAAACATTTTCGTCTAGTACTGTACAGTTCTAGCCGATCAACTAAGACCGCCCATCGGGACCTCTGCTCGTTCAAGCTTGCTCCATTGTGCATGTACTCGTTCTATCTTCGCGCAGATTTCTTCAAGGTCACAATTCTAACAATTTGAAATAGACTGTACTATACATTGATTTGACGATTCGGCAACCTGCACTCTTGGGTACGTACCATCGATATTGATGGTGCCATCTCGTAGCGTAGTGGTAGACTATTGGTGCGTAAATTACCTATCACTGTAAAAAAAGCTTTGCGTTTAATTGTTTAAGAATTATATATTATTAGTATTACTTTTTGAGGTTATCTGTTTATTAATCTAATCCTGACATTCCTATATGGCATCCAACTTTATTTACTGGTAAGCATTAGATTCGAATTAT
>NW_020441368.1:0-2168 GCF_000699045.2 Agrilus planipennis
TGCGAAAATAAAATGTGATGGGTTATATAAAGGATATAACTGAACCTATCGCTTTATCACTAGCGTCGGTGGTAATAGAAAAATGTTTATTAAAGTCTGGATATGCCAAAACTGGAGCGTTTGTAATTAATTCTTTAATTTTGTTGATAGCCTCTAAATACGAGGGGTCTTTAATATTAATTGAAGTATTTTTCTTCAAACATCTCGTAAGGGAAATTTTGGAATAATTTTTTATAAATTTTCGGTAATAGCCACTCAAGCCCAAAAACTATTGAAGTTCTCTTACAGTTTTTGGGACCGGAAATTTATTAATGGAATTAATTTTGTCAGGGTTGGTTTTAATTCCTTCAATGGTGATTGTATGTCCTAAAAATGTAACTTCTGTTCGCAGAAATTCTGATTTATCTAAAGATCATTTTAAATTTACGTCTTTTAATCTTAGGAAAACCTGTTTTAAATGTGTTATATGTTCATGTAATGATTTTTAAAAGATTACAATGTCGTTCATGTAAACAAATGCGAATTTGTACAAAAAGTCACGTAGTACACTGTCCGTCATCCGTTGAAATGTTGCGGATGCGTTTTTAAGTCCAAACGGCATACGTACATACTCGTAATGACCGTTATCGATAGAAAAAGCAGCTTTTTCAGTACTATCTTTGTGAAGGGGAATTTGTAAGAAGCCGGAAGTTAAGTCTAAACTAAAGTAATAGGAACATTTTCCTAAAGAATCTAAAACGACTTTAATTCGGGGTAAAGGGTATTTGTCTTCTATTGTCTTTCTGTTTAATTCGCAAATGTCAATGACCATGTGCCATTTCTTTCTTCCTGATGCATCCATCATTCTTGGAACTATCAAAACACGGGAAGCGTAAGGAGAAAGGTTTAACTACACCGTTTTTGAGTAATGTTTTGACTTGATTTTGAATTTCATCTTTAAGTTTTTGAAGGTAACGGAAATCTCTTTTTTAAACGGGAGAATCGTTAGTTGTCCTGATATGATGCGTTACTTGTGTTGTCGCAGTTAATTTCTGTTGATCGTTGCTAAAAATTGAATTGAATTCTTTGCAAAGTTTTGTAGTTTTATTTTTTTCTTCATTATTCATGTGATCTAATCTGAGCTGTTTAATTACGTCTTAATTTATATTGTCATCAGTTGGGGCTTTGTCTAAGTAAATGTATTTGTCAAGAGTATCTACATTCATAGGCTCATTGATGTGAATGTTATTGAGACATCAGCAAAACCGTTATCTACATTGTAGATACCTGGTACAGTTTGTTCATGGTGAAGTATAAAACAAGGTCCTTTGTGTAAATTGACCGGGATTTTGAAAGTGATATTTGAAATATTTTATCTATGGTCTCGTGAAATTGTATCTGTGTGTGTTCAGTAGTCAAAGAATTGACGGAATAATTTATAATGGCATTCATTTTAGTCAAGTCAGCATGACTAATTAATGGTTCGAAAGTTGTATGAAAATCAAAAACTGTAAATTTAATGTAAGTTGGTTCGTCAAATTCATGTAACAAGGGAATGTATAATTTGTATTGCCCTGTAGTCTGTCCGTGGGCTGTTTTAACTTCGAAAGGTTCTTCGTACAAATAATCAGAAAATATTTGAAAGCTAAGAAGAATTCAAGAAACACTTTGTTTTAACAAATTTATTTGGTTCGGTTTTCAGGAATTGTTATTACACTTTTATTATTTTAATTAGTACACACAATGATCGCGAAATGAACAACTAACATAGGTTTTACCTATAAAATATAACGTTAGATTGTTTAGAAATATGTGAGCATATATATAAAAAACGGTGTCATGGCCGATGGTGTGATCCATAGGTAGAGCAAATATCGCAAGAGGTAACTTTTGCTTATTATCGCTATTGTTCGTCACTACCTCCCCGTACCGGGAGTGGGTAATTAGAGCGCCTACTGCCTTCCTTGGACGTGGTAGCCATTTCTCAGGCTCCCTCTCCGGAATAGAATTCAGTCATGGTAGGTGTAAAATTACCTTTCACATTAATGAAACACGTATATTTATTGAACACGTAAATGCTTATGTTTTAATTTAAAGCTATTTCCACAAAATGCTAAGTATGATATATACCGGTAAAGTAACGGCCGTTGTTGTCTGTAGCTCACAACACGTGTTGATTTATATCAGAT
>NW_020441369.1:0-2176 GCF_000699045.2 Agrilus planipennis
GAAACTGAGGAAAAAAAAATAAAACCAACCGAAATCAACTTTTTAAATAACAAATTGACTTGTCATGTTGGCGATAGACTTGTTTTTTGTAAGATTTGTCTGATTATTGCCTCCAATTTTTGCGAGCTAGGTGCAAACAAATAGGTGGTATTCTTTGCCCCTTTCTAAGGTACAATTAACTCAACTGAACGACAACGGCTCTCGGTTAATAGAATATAGAATATTTACTTATTTTACATTGAACAGGATCCTGATATAAAACCGTTGGGACAAATTTTGGAAAAGGATTTTATAATATTTTTACGACAGTAAAATGATAATATGTCTCCCAAGCAAGAACATATAATAAGTACTTCTTTATTTTGGTTTAATTTTTGTCCTCAATGTGGTAGTAAATAAATCACATTACACTTTTGATTAGATTTTGTTTGAGGGACACTGCAGGTTCCTGAGAATTTGGCACTTTGAATAGTAATTTCGTCAAGAAAATAATTTTAAATCTAAATTATTTTTAGAGACCAACTAGACATAGGTTAGTTTTACAGTATGTTATACAAATAAATTAGTTTGTAACAAATTTTTCAGGATATTTTAGCTGAGCCGCCGAAAATTCCTTAGTTTGTAGAACTACCCATATACAGGCTTTATTTACAAATGAATTATTAACTATGAAATAACGAATTACAACCACAGGCACACCAAACAAAATATGAATTAAAAGACGCAAGTTAACAAGAAGAAGGACAAAACGTAATTAACTTTAAATTATATGACAATACCTCGTATGCTACTAAAGAATAAGAGCCAAAAGCCAATAAGGGGAAAGAGCTATAAAATTTCTGTAACTTTCATACAATTGAAGAGCATCGATAATAAAATTACCAAAGGTGGTTGCCGTCGAAGACCTTCGCAGAACCTCACCACTGAGACCAAATCAGTCTTTTATTGTTTGCATAAGAACATTCAAGAGATATTTGACGCATACAAGGTCATTTGAAGAAATTATGAAAATTTCCAATATAATAAAATAAAATAGGTTGAATAATGATAAACAAATCTGTCTCTAACGACTAAAAAAATATTAAAATTGAACAGAAACAGATCATCAATATTTTTTAACCAAACGTCATGTAAAAATACAAATATTGAGAGAACAACAACTGTATAAATAGCTAAAATTTTGTAATTCTAATACTGTGGGTGGTCCATACTGATCAACGAACCGGAAACAACAATCAGAAGAGATATTAATTCTACAAAAAAATTTAAGGTTTTTAAAGCAATCTATGCAATTACTGAAACGAAAATATTTACATTGTAAGATTGTTTATTTCTTAATTTTTTATAAATAGAATTAAGACGCAAGCTAAGCAAGAAAACAATAAAGAATAAAAAATGTGTTTTCCACTTCGAAATTATTGAATGGTTCGTCGGCAAGTAAACCTCGACAAGTTTAAGTAATACATAAATTATTTACTTTTTTTTCGTAGAGATATGTCAATATTTTTCATTTCTCTTCCATTTCCATTTTATATTCGGTTCAATTGAATTGTTTNAGGCATTTGCCCATTTTTTAAATATTGGAGTTTTTTCTATACTAATAATGGTGTTTACACTAAATCACCAGCTGGGAAGATGATATGATTTATATTTTTCTGTTTGAAGTGATTGATGTTATAGTTTCCTCAGTTCAGCAACAAATAATTCTTCTATATGCTTCCTCATTTGCTTTTGTCACCCCTTTTAATTGAAAAAAAGACACTGATGCCAAAATAGTTTGTTTACCGTGAAAGATCAGAGCAAATCATTTTATTGGTGTTAAATCAAAGTTAATCGTTTTATATCAAAATACTTACAACGCCATTTTGGTTTTGATCTTTACATATTGTTGCGAGCACGAGTGTGTTGTGTGCGTTTGTGCACACGTGTGCGTGAACGGCTTATCGATTCGCCGACTAGCCGAGGGCGTCTTTCTTCATGTGCGCCGTATTTGTAAATGTGTGTGTTGTACCTGCGATCTGGGAAAGCAGTTAAACAGTTCAAAGAAAAAATAAACTATCCAGATGTTTCCAGAAGGTCCCCGAATGTAAACAAAAGAGTATTTAAAGGAAGAGACGATCGCCGAGACAGTAGAAATAAATTGACCGTTGCAAAAGTGAATCCAGAAATAAATTGA
>NW_020441370.1:0-3095 GCF_000699045.2 Agrilus planipennis
CCTGCACGAGTGCATTTTGTATCGATCATGCATTTATGATGGAAATGAACGAAAGGCGCTTCGGCACACAACCTCCTTCGATTCGTTTTTATTATACTTATACTTCTTGTTCGTGGAAAACGTAAACAAAAAGGAAGTCTTATCTCAGTTTGTGCCACAGAAAACGGTGACGTAAAAATAGATTGCCTTTCCCTTAATACTCAGTTGGAGCCTGATGCCTGAAGATGGAAATTTTCCTTTTATGTATTTTTGTATGTCAGTATTTAAAATTATTGACTTCCATAGTGCTCTTTATTCTCTTACTCTTGACTTACATTGTTATTCAAAAATTCTTATTTATCTCAATTGTGTGTAGTCGATACCTTAAGATTAAGACGTTTCTTTGTAATTAGTTAATTCGTTTGTTGAAAAGAGAGGTAACAGTATAAAGAGAACGCTAAATAAGAGTTCAGAGTTCCTTATTTATTGCTGTTTCGATTCTGTAATTTTTAAAATGAATTAAGAAGTAAAATTATCGATTCGACGATTTTGACGTGATGCTCAAAGTTATTATCAATAAAACACACTGGCGATTCATTCCACATTAATAAAACACAATGGCAGATTCAATTTTAAATTCAGCTGACAGCTGATAATTTATCAAAGGCCTACGGTATCATTTAATTATAATCAGAAATCTTGTTCATTAAATAACAGTAATTATTATCCATCGGCGCACAGGTGAAACTCCAACCTTGGCTGTAAGTGGATATGATTGTATATTGCGAACAAATTGACAAGATAATAATAACTTTCAGAAGTAAAACCTGGGAGAGAGCGATTCGCTAACAAGAACGTGGAGAACTGTAGACTAATAAAAAGTAAACTTTTTCGACGCCATAACAACTTCTCAGAAAATAAGATCAACCAACAGACGCATTTTTTGTCAATCCGTAATAAGATTATTAATACAAGTAAATTTTTACAACCTTAGATGTTTGAAAAAAAGTAGGGAAAGAGTGGAGACGAAAAATTAGAAGAAGTGACCGACTTTAGGTATTTACAAAGTCAGATAAGNGATTGCTTCGTAAAAGAACAAAACAGTAGAGGGAAATTCGAATTCGTGTACGAGCATATTAAAATTTTCAAATATTTCAATTCCTAAATCAAAATCTTACTAATCTGTCTTGATTGATTTGAGATTAATGTAGTCACTTGCTTGGAACCTTCATTAAGTGTGTTTGGAACATCCATTGGGAAATGTTAAATAAACATACTAAAGGCAGATAAATTGACAGTATCTAAACATTAAATAAAAGATTGTTTTAATAGAACAATTTTCATGTAAACCAAAATAATTTATCAAGATTTCATACATTAAGTATTATTGATAATAATAATAAATTCGTAGTGTGTAGCGGGAGTTGTATTGATTTCGTTGTTATATGAGCAATGTCTATGTTCCTTGATTTAAAAGTGACTCCTCATTGAAAAAGTAAAACACAATAAAAACCCAATAAACCACAACAAAACCAACCTTTAATTAAATTCGGCAAAAGTTACAATTTCGTTCGTTTGACCGACTAAAAGGATTGTATCTACCTTAATGTATTTCAATTTATTATCTTACCCACTTTTTGTGCACAACAACGCAAAACTACAGTGGGATACCTACATATACACTTGTAGTAGATAGAGCAGTTGAAGGTATAACAATAAAACGGGTCTCTTTCTTTAGAAGAAACTAAAAGAGGTTTCTCGCTCGATTGAAATTTTCTACTTTTATTTCGAGTACAATGAACGTCGAATTTCGACGGCAGGTGGTAGTAAAGTTATTAAGTCTTCACGTGACTTTCATTATTGCACACAACGGGGTGTTTCCGGGTGACGATCTCTGCACAACAGCCATTCCTTTAATGGCGAAACGCTGTGACATACTTGTCACAATACCATTCAATGACAAAGGAATGAAAGCCCATCCCTAGAAATGAAGTTGGACACGAAACCATCAAAAAAATAAAACACTTTGGACAACACGTCTAGAATATGTTTCAGCAGTGTTGGCGTATATTCCAAGCACGAAAACCGTAATTGAAAACTGGTTTTAATTAGAGATAAATGGATGTGGAGTTTGTACCATTTACATCAATTTAACTCAATAAATATAAAATACTGCTTTCATGTTTATAAAATAACAAAGAATAAAATAATGACAGTATACGAGGTCTCTCACTTATACCGATAAGTTCGGTCATATTGAATATTCAATTAATTTTTGACAGCTGCTTTGCTTGCATGTGTCTTGGTTCGTCTTCAATTGCCTATTCCAAAAAAATGGATCAAAGAATCTGTATCCAATTTTATCTCTTCAATTGTTCTCAGATGGCAGAGAAGATATGAACGACGAGTTTTAGTCAAAAACAACACACTAATAATGCCGCAGCCACCGTATTCCCCAGATCTGGCTACCTGTGACTTTTCTTGTTCCCGAAACTGAAGAAGCTTATGAAACGACAATGTTACGGTACGATTGAGGAGGTAAAGACGGCTTCGAAGGAGGAGCTGAACAAGATGACAAAAAATGGTTTTTTGAAATGCTTCGGGGATTGGAAAAAACGTTGGCATATCTATATATTATATCGTACATCTCAAATCATCATCATTAATGTATATATGGATTTCCGAAGTGCAACATGCAACTGCAGAGATTCTTTCAGACAAATTGACAGAACGTCTTAAATAACTTTTTTATGTAAACGAATAGATAACCTCGGTCTATTAATTTTCCCTCATATTTATTACAAACGCTCGAAAAATTATAATTAGGTTTGATCCAAACAAGGTTTTCTTGTTTAAATCTTCCTAGTTGAAGTAAATTTGAAATGTTCCACTATTTAATGTGAATTCACGTCGAGCAGCAATATTTGCTAATTGAATGGCAAGATGTCCAATAATTTCAAACTGCAAGATTTTAAATTTATATGTACTTAGTCTAGTTTGGCAATTTATATTTGAATTTGGAAAGAACTTGCAGAAGTTTGCACGGGCGCTTAAAGGACAGTCTTATTTAATACATATTTATGTTCCCGGGGTTTTCTCGAACTGTTCTTTAGACT
>NW_020441371.1:0-2249 GCF_000699045.2 Agrilus planipennis
GCTAAAGCGACGGAAAATCAACTTGGTTTTTCTTATGAAAGCTCTGCTGACTAGTAGGTTATAAGTAATTGTCGAAAATAATTATTAAAAAAAAATTAAATCTCTTTTGTCAACATTTACCCTGATGTACAGTGATTAGCTTGTCAGTAATTTATATTAATGACTAGTGATGAGCAAAATTGGATTTGGTTTTGTAATTTTATATTTGGTATTGGGAAATTGTGAGATCAAGACCAAGACTGTCTTTATCCTGGCAAGGTTAAGGAAAAGACCGATTGAACAAGACCAACACTAAAACCAAGACCGAATATGCAGACTAAACGAACAATTATTAATACCGGTGGATTTATGACTTAAACTATTTGAAGCAACATTAGTATATTCATTTCTTGGAACAAAACACTTTTGTATTTGAAATTTTTAGTTTGCTTTATTAGATTTTAACACTAATTATTAAAAAAGAAGAAACTTTACCACTGCTTGCAAAAGGGGATCTACAAGAATATCCTCGGAGTAAGTGTTATTTGTTCTTATCGTGTCTGGAAAACACATGGTTGCAATATACAGACAAATTAGTATTTTTTAAATATATATTTACTTNGTGGTACCGGTGAAGATTAAATTGCATTTGATACTGCCTCGTATTTTCGACGTACATGTGTATTGACTTTGATTGATGGCTAAAAGGAATGTGCAAAAAAGTGTGAACAAGCTCCAATCGTTTGAAGCGTCTGCCAAAATTTAGTTGTGCGGAATATTAAGTGGATAACTGTCTGCCAAAAAATATGTAATATGTTATACACACTTACAGAAAATATCTTATCTTTTTTATTTCCTGCGTTTTTTTACCATAAAATCGGCGTTTCATTATTAATTCTAATTATACCTACAAGAAACTTAGCAACAAAAGAATTATAGAATAATAAGGATTAAATTGAAGGAAAACAGAAGACTATTAGCAGTCATACAAGAACTCTTAAAAATAATTAATATATTGTAATATTAAAAATATAATTTCATGACGTTTATAAAGTTGGCAAGACAATTTGTTCGAATCAAAAAATTTTCGAATAATAATTTCCCGCTAATTATTCACTAATTAGTTGTGTTTTTTATTTTTAAAATACCTATATTGTATGTTTTGCTAACTTGATATAAATTTAGTGAAACACCTAAGGCGATTGTTATTAAAAAATAACTTTCGACAACAATTAGCCTGATAGGAATTTGCGGTTAATTTGCCGTGACAAAATTGCAATCAGCAAAATTGGGACAAATGGAATTTTACCCCCTCCGGGTGGAGTTTTGCTACAGATTTCTAATAACTTACTTCATTTGCGAATAGGTCGAGAAATTTCATTGCGATAAATTTCTAAGTCTACAATTCGAGAAATTCGCATGCGATGAGGTTTTACCCCCTCCTAGGGGCGTTTTGCTGTAACTTCATTTACCAAGCGCAAATTATTCCTGAGAATTTGCTGTTTATTCCGTTAGAATTAGTTGTAGACTTTGAGAACTTTTTACAATAAAATTTCTCAACTTATACGCAAGAGAAGTGATATTTTGGGGATTCTCAGCAAAACACCCTTGGAAGGCAGTAAGACTTTATTTATCGTGCCCCAATTACTCGTGTTACTTATGAACTAGCTGTTCACCCCTGGGGAATTGGTTGTAGACCTGGGGAATTTTCCACAATGAAATTTTCTGATCTATTCACAAATGCAGTGACTTTTTGGGAATTCGCAGCAAAACAGCCCCTCGAAGAAGTGGTAAGACTTCATTTATTGCAATTTCGCGCAATGCCATTGTATTATGGCAAATCAATTAATTAATTAATTTTTTTTATAACAAACGCCTTAGGTGATTAACATCATCATCATAAGTTCGTCAGTCCTAAGAATAGCTCTGGACACGCACCTTCAGTCTTTCCCATCCTGATGAACTAAATCTTCGCATTTCACTAAAACTAGAACATCCCACATCCTTAACTATTTGCGAACAGTAATCTAATCTAGGTCTACCTCTACCCCTCCTAACTCTTGTTTCTGTCTCTGATATGTCTCTGACTAGCCCTTCTTGCTTGAGAAGATGTCCTACCAACCTATCTCGCCTATTTCTTATTGACTTCCATAGAGTCCTCTGTTCTCCTATTCTTTATAATACCTCTTCAGTTCTAACCTTCTCTTTTCACTGTACCCTTATCATTCGCCGGTAACACAACATTTTGAACGCTTCTAACCTCTTCTTTC
>NW_020441372.1:0-2148 GCF_000699045.2 Agrilus planipennis
AACTTGACTTTATTAAATATCTTATTAAGTCTTCTTAGTAAAACAAAAAAGAGACAGCAGATCAAAACGATCATTGGAAGGACCAGGAGACCGGTAATAAATTACACAGCCTTCTTTGTGTCATGCGAAAGTAAACTTTTCTTTTTGTTCAGAACAAAGAAGATTAAAAAGCACTTTTTCTATGCTTAGTATAATAACACGGTGTATAATTTAGCCTGTTATTATGGTAATGTATACTCTTTACAAGTTGACATATTGTTTATGCCTCCTACCATTGTGAGCCATTTAAATTTTTGGAGCCGTTTTCACCAACGCCAGGCAATTAACTTAAACATAATTTATAGACCTCAAGGGCTTCGGCGGGGAACAGGAATTTGCTTAACAAACGACCCCTCGACGTTTTAATAAAATATGAAAGCTTTTTCGCTATTTAATCTTAAGATAGAGATCACTTATTTATTGGAACTTTTTAAGGTCTTACGGTACATTCACTGGGAGGTTATTACTATCAACTTTCTTATTCGGGGCCACTGATCCTTTCTTTTTATTTCTAATTTATTGTATCGTCTTACCTCCCTGTAGATGGTTTATATATATATATATATATATTAGACTACAAGGTGTTTCATAAATTATTTAAGTAGGAGAGTTACAGATGTAGATACAGAAATATAAAAGATGCTTCGGAATTAAGGTATAAATATTTTACCAAAAGTAAAAAGTTCCTCGATGGTTTTAATTGTTACTATTTTAAAAGAATAGAAGAACAGAGGTCACTATGGAAGTGAATAAGAATTAGGCGGGATATGTTGGTAGGACACCTCTCAGGCATGAAGAGTTAGTTAGAGACATACTAGAAGTAGAAACAGGCGTTAAGAATGTTCACAAATAGTTAAGGATGTGGGATGTTCTAGTGTTAGGGAAATATGATGATTAGCTCAGGATAGGGAAAAGTGGAGGTACGTGTCCCACCAGTATTAGGACTGACGACTTTATGATGATGATTATTATTTTAAACGTGGACCTTTACGATTGGCGTCTTTAGTACTATTATTATTTGTTTTCAGGATTTCTGGCCATTGACTTTGGAAACTGTTTCCTGACGTTTCGCCTACAACTGCGGCAAGCATTTTCAAGGATAGTATGTTGCTATTCTCGTTCTCGAGTGCTGTCGCAATTGTAGTCGGGATACAATTTCCAAAGACAACAGTCAAAAAGCCCGAAAATAAATGATAGTAGTACTTAGAATTCTAATTGTTTCTATTGGTTTATATTTATTAGAATGGCGTTTATTTCAATATGTAGATACACATATACAATAATTTTTCACTTAAAAAATAAAATATTTTTATTACTTTAATAAACTACCTTTTCTACTAAGAAATATTTTGGAATACTCAAGGAATACTCAAGGTAAATACATTACCACTTCAAATTTAATTAAAATAATTTCAAAAACAGTATTCAGTCCTATCGAAGATGACCCATTCTATTAAAAATAATATTATGATCTTTATTATTTATAGATGCAGGCAGACCCTGTGTCGATATTTCGTATGAAAGAGACTAGAGTCAATTCACTTAGAGAAAGGTACACCATACTCTATTGATGTACGCGGATTGCCCTAATGGGCGTATCTACTAGAAGCTATTTACAGCGCCAGAGCCTTACGGTTAGGCTTTGATCATCGCAAATAACTAGAAACATACCATCAACTATTAGTACGCTACTGAATTTACATCTGACGGTAAACTATTGGCCAGCCCTTTTACCTCCAACCGATATTCGTTTATGCGTATTATTTATAGCAGAGCCGGACGAACTCGGCTCTTTTGACTCCTGAATGCTCCTCAGATATAGCCAAGGAGCTCCTCATTGTTCCCTTTCTTGTCCCTTTCATTTCGTAGATGAGTCTCCTCTTCCATAGCCGAACCCAATAGTATTGCGAACGTAGTCCGACATGCTACCCCTGAGCTGTGGGACGATCATTAGAAAATTTTCGTAGGTATTATTTAAGTTGCGAGAGAGGCTTCGCTCGTCTACGGGATGAAGGAGCTTGATATGGGAGTGGAAGGGAGAAGAAAAATAGAAAGCAATATAGGTCATTATTGTTTACTCTCTCGTACTCATTGAAGGGTATGGAGTGA
>NW_020441373.1:0-2183 GCF_000699045.2 Agrilus planipennis
AAAATTTGCTTTAAACAAAAAATTTCAATTGATTTTTCACATAATAATTGCATTTAAAAAATTCCTTATTTATTGGTTTTTAACACTTTTTCCTTTCAATACCAATACTGGATTACCTTATCATTGTATTTTATCACTTTGGCTAGCATTAAAGATGAGTTAAATAAGCCTTGTGGTTTTGAAAATTGACATTTTTCCATTCAACAAAAACATGTTTGCCGAAAAAAATTTTTTGGCTGCATCCGTAACTGATCACTTTACTGAAGGTCCACGTAACCCAGCTAGTAACTGAAAAATCTGTTTGTTTCTTAATAAATGTTATTTTATATAAAAATGTCCCTTTCATGCCTTCTGTCCTCTACTATGTATATTAATCAAAGAAACGGCTCAATATTCACACCATAATCTAATATGTGTAGCAGTCCTAGTAAGACCCTTTATGTGGACGCTTTATGTTTCTGCTATAAAGTAGTTTGCCCATTTCATACACGACCTACCAGCTTACTAATAAATGTAACAAAATTTCCAGAAACTGAAAGTGCACTTTTATCATTGAATTACCACTGACGTGACAAAAAGGATAAAGTTTGTACTTAAAATATCCACTTTTTGATTAGTCAAAACAATGTTTAGAAAATTATCTACTCTTATTTTTAAATAAACAGAAAGTGTAATTTTTGGAAGACAGATATAAGCAAGCGCCTCATAAATTATATGACATCGTATACAGGTAACAACTTGCTCAAATACTCTGTATTAATCAAAGAAATCAATAAATCAAATTACACATTTCTTTGACGGCATTTTTCTTTTTATTTCGCACGAACGAAAATGCACAATTTAGTGAACGTGTAGAATATATTTTTTCAACCACGTCCATCTGAAAATATCTCTGAAAACTGTCGTAAACTAACCGAACTTTCAAAAATCTTTTCAACAAAACGTAACATACACCCCTCAAAAAATTGAAATTGCATTTATTGGGCTTACTACTTCATTTTTTACATAAACAGATGCTAAAGGTATTTGTATGTATTTTTTAAATCACGTCATCTTTTTGAAGTGCCTGCTCTAGTGGTAATTTAATTCGTCCTGGAAAAGAAAAACAATTTTCTTTTTTTTAGAAGAAATAGAGAAACGCGGGAGGCCATTGTAGCTTTACGGGTAACAATAGAGAAAACTATAGAAAGATGTTAAGAGATAGAAGAGTGATAATTAGATTGTATAAAGAGCAACAGGCAGTTATAGAGATGGGGCTGCTACGTAGAGAAGTAAATATTAGGAAGGGAGTTAGACAGGGATGCACACTGTCACCGCTACTTTTTAATCTATACATCGAAGACGCGATTAACATCATTAAAGACCGTACAACTGTAGGGATGGATGTGCAAGGGCAAAAAATTAGCATGCTTAGATTTGCAGATGCTACAGCAGTATCATCTAGCAAGGAGGAGTTAAAGATAGCTTTAAATAAAATGGGAGCGGAATTGAGAAAACGGTATTGTATGCAAGAGAAGAAAAAGTAGGGAAATAGTGAGTATAAAGATAGAAGACGAAAAATTAGAAAAAGTAGCTGATTTTAGGTATCTAGGAAATCAGATAAGTCAGGACGGAAGGAGTAGGAGGGATATAGCAGGGTCGCCTTCAATAAAAAGAATTCAGTTAGAAAGAATAGGAGAACAGAGAACTCGTATGTAAGTCAATCAGAAATAAGCGAGATAGTTTGGTAAGACACCTTCTCAGGCATGAATGTCTAGTCAGAGACATATTAAAAACAGAAATAGGAGTTACGAGGAGTATATGTAGACGTAGATTAGATTACTGTTTGCAAATAGTTAAGGATATGGGTTGTTCTAATTTTGGGAAAATGCAAAGATTAGCTTAGCTTAGGAGTGAAGGTGCGTGTCCAACCGGTCTTGAGACTGACGACTTTATGATGATGATAAAATTTTTAAATAAACTTACATATATAACGAACAAAATAATTAGAAGTGGTCTGTATTCTGTCGAAACTGCCAGACGCGGATCGCGATTTTGGTCTTTTTGGATCTCATCAGCGCGCCGCAGGCAGCTCCGACAGAACAGACCAACCTTTACCTGCCGTCTTAACAGCGCGTTTTAGAAAATACTACAAATGGCGTGGTGAGCGCCATCTGTAGTACGATGCTACATTTGAGGATTAC
>NW_020441374.1:0-2172 GCF_000699045.2 Agrilus planipennis
GTACCATCTTATCTGTTTAAAAAAGTAAAGGGTAAAAAGAATAGATATACAATTAAAAACAAGGGAAGGTTAGAAATGAGGAGGTATTAGAAAGAATAGGAGAACAGAGGACTCAATAAGAAATAGGCGAAATAGGTTGGTAGGACACCTTAGGCATGAAGCACTATTTGCGAACAATAATCTAATCCAGGTCTACCTCTACCCTTCCTAACTCCCTTTTTTTCCTCTAATATGTCTCTGACTAGATCTTTATGCCTGAGAAGGTGTTCTACCAACCTATCTCGTCTATTTATTATTGAGTTCTCCTATTCTTTCTAATACCTCTTTATTTCTAACCTTCTCTATCCACGGTATTCTCATCATTCCCATGTAACATCACATTTTAAACGCTTCTAACCTTTTCTTTTCCGCTGCGCCCACTGTCTATGTTTCACACCCGTACAGCTTCGTTCTCCAAATATACACCTTTATCAACATTTTTCGAATAGCTAAATTAACCGTTCGCAAGCATAGAAGTGACTTATTTTTATTGAAGACAAATCGACCCTGCTTACTTCCTAGATACCCAAAATCAGCCACTTCTTCTAATTTTTCGTCTCCTATCTTTATATTAGTTCATTCCCTACTTTTTCTTCCCTGGCATACTAGTATTGTTTGTTTTACTTTTACTCCATAACTGCCTGTTGTTCTTTATACAAACTAAGTAGCACTCTTCTATCTTTGTAACTCATCCCTACATTTTTAAGTATATTTAACATCTTTTCCCATTTAACATTGTCAAAAGCTTTCTCTAAATCTACAAGAGAGAGAAACACATATTGGAAGTAAATACAGGAGTTAAGAGAGGTAGAGGTACACCTAGATTCGCAAATAGTTAAGGATACTGGCTCATTAGCCTTACGCTTGCCTAGTGAAATTTGAAAAAATTCAAATAATTTTACAATAAGACGAAGTAGAATTACTGCTGACATCTATATCAAACTTTGTGAATCTTCACTCAATTTTAAACTTAAGCTCTTGAGTTTTACATGCGAAATTCTTTATTAAACTAACAGCAATAAAATTTTTAATGGATAATACTTACGATATTTTTCATTGTCATGATGATGTTGTTTTCCACTATTAAGTAACTTTTATTTTTAATGTTTTTTTACTTGCTGGATGTGCAGCAATAAATTTTATCAAAATCACTTCACTCTATTTATTAACACATATTTATTGTGTTTAATAGCTTCTAAGGTATTGTTACTTTAGGTTTACTGTAATCGATTGAAGTTCTTATTACACTGCTTTTGTTTATGATCAAAAACCCACGATATCTTAGATCCGGATACTATAGTAAGAAACTTGAAAAAAAAAAGACGCTTAGACGCGCATGAATAAACAAAAGTTTTAAGCAGTGGCGTATCAGTACGAGTTTTGAAAGATAGTAATAAGGCAGGTAATTGACTTAAAATAATACGAATAGAACTTAGTTGACCAAAAAGGATTTGAGTTGAATCCTGTTCGGTCCGAAAGGGTAGTTGATCGAAATTAGGGAAGGGAGAGGTGGCAGAAAATTTGTTAAGAAAATATTACAGATGTAAAGCAACCTATCGCATCTATATTATCTGTCGGGGCTGTCGAACTAGGCAACCTCTCTTATGAAGTATACCAAAATCAAAACAACAAGGGATGACCGTATATGTAGCGTACCTTCTAGTCACAAAAAAAATGCATTTTCGGAGGGATAAAAAAATTAGTTTTATGTCGCGGTTAAAACCTATCATGAAATTTCATACACATATTGTCAGGGATACACAAAAGGACATAGGGTACCTTTTATCCAGAAAATAAACACTGTTTTCTAGGGATAGAAAAATTAGTTTTATGTTGTCGTCGATGATTTTTGACATGTACTTAGGACATCAATGCGAGCAAAGTTGCCGGTAAATCCTATCATGAAATTTCATACACATATTGTCAGGGATACACAAAAGGACATAGGGTACCTTTTATCCAGAAAATAAACACTGTTTCCTAGGGATAGAAAAATTAGTTTTATGTTGTCGTCGATGATTTTTGACATGTACTTAGCATTTTTAAAATACCACAAGATATATTTGAGACTTACTTATAGTAAATGTTCTACTTTTTATTGTTTCCATTTGATATAATTTACAAAACAATGTC
>NW_020441375.1:0-2141 GCF_000699045.2 Agrilus planipennis
GAATAACAGCAGAAAATAAATAAACGGTTTGAAGAATAATATTCAATAATAATTTTATTGGTTGTCGGTCTAATAAACTATAATGCCCTATTCTCATTTGGGGTATCATCTCAATAATTTGGGGGTATTGCGAGCATTTTCATGGTTAGATTCGCATTCAGAGCACTGAAATACCCTAATATACAAAATTCAAAACCAATTCTAAGTATAAGGAAAGACACATAGGCGTAGCAACATTTTTTTCCTGGAGGGGGGGGGCAAATTTTCAACTCTACTTTCTAACATTAGCAGCTCTAAATGTAAATTATTGTAGATTTGTCTCATTATTTGTACTTGAATAATTGATAGACTAAGGTGGCCTGGTCCACCTACCCGCCCCCCTTTGCTATGCCAATATAAATATAGCCCCAAGAAAACAATTATGTATAATTTGACCGCTTTTAAAAGTGTATAACAAATGTACCAGCTACTACTGTCATTTTTAGAAAGCAGAATACATATTACTTGTCCAAATCATCAATATTGAGACGATTTATTATTATTTATTCTACATATTTTTTATTTCTGTAAACCAGATATTTATAATTTACGAAAAATCTTGTAATGCTGGAAATTCTACTTACTGTGTACCTGTTTCCGCTCTGGGTTTCTCTTTAGGACAGTTCATTCTTGTTTTAATCACTTATTTAAGCTAAATTCTCTTTTTTTCCCAATAAAGATCATTCCTAAAAATTAAATGAAAATTAATGTTTTTCCTAGTTTGTCACCATTAGTCGCCTTTTACGACACGCAGGTACAGGCGGTGAGGCTATTCTTATTCCCGGCCTCACACGGGGTAAACTAGGAACCTTAAAACTTTTAGTACACTGACAATATACTTTACTGCCTTAACTCCAGACGACGTCAGTAATAATCTAAATATATGAGCTTTCAATTAAGAAATAAACCCATTTATGTGAATGATCATAGACTTAATGGTGTATATTTTTTTGAAGGTATGGGACCTTTCCACGAAAACCTTGAAACGTAAAATTAAAGAAGAGGAACCATCTTCGCCCGACAGTCCCAAACCCAAGCCTGTTAAGTTATTTAAACCTTACCTCGATGACTTACATGACGAGGACGATGTTGACTCGAAGGATGTCAAAAAACCACGTGATTCGGTTATTATTAGGAACAAATCGTTCATACCTTGTTGTAACGCTATCGCCTATCCCCATGAACGCGAATCCGCTTACTACAACAATAACAACAATAATAATAACCACATCGTAAGTTCAGAGTATTCGTACTGTTTTCCCGAATATCCTGTCCATAGGAAAGCGTACCATGTCTACTCTCTCGAAGAGACCTATATGTATCCCCCTCATCTTTGCTCATATGAGGAAGGAGGCTTGTTGCACCCAATGCCTTTGAGACAAAGGCAAAGTTACAGTGTTGATTTTAAATTAAGCNAGAGGCATATACATTAAAAGTAAAAATAGGAGTAAAAAGAAATAAAGGAAGACCTAGATTAGATTGCTATCCGCAAATAATTAGAGATGTAGGATTTTTTTAGTTTTAGAGGAATGCGAAGATTGGGTCAACATAGGAAGGCTTAAAAGTACATGTCCAACCAGTCTTCGAATTGATAACTCTGCGATAGTGATTAGGTCTTTTAAAAATTAAATTATTGACGTTTTAGAATTATTTTGTCCGTTTATTTTGTATATCATACAAATCGGATCTATGCCAAGAAGGAAAGAAACTTTTATATAAAAGCAATTCCATAAAACTGCATTGACTTTAACCATTAAAGACTAAAATTGTATTTGATTTCCCTTTAAATCTCATCAAAACATTTTTCATGTGATAATGAATACACTACCTATTAGTGATGAAAATAAAGGAATTGGTTTGGTTGTTAAGACAAAATAATTACTTCAAATTTATTTGAACGTAATACTGAGATCGTTTATAATTGTATTGTTGAATAAAAAAAGACTAACAAAATTAATTATAGTACTTATTACGATAGACGCTGAAAACAAAATAGAAATATTTGAGTTATACGATATTGGGTTTTTGGATGGCAATTGAAACAATACTAAATATTGAAAAAAAACTCGAATTACAAAATTAACCAGACTACAAAATATTTG
>NW_020441376.1:0-700 GCF_000699045.2 Agrilus planipennis
AACCAAAAACTACTGCGTAGAATTAATTGGAATTTTTCACACACAAGCCTTGCTATATGAGCTCTCAAAGCATATAAAAATTGTACGGCTTAAATTTGAAGTTGGGTGCAAAAGAATACAATTAAATCCTCTGTCGGGAAAAAACGAAATGACTTTCCGAACAACCCTATAGTACGGCTCTGTCTGATTTATGAGTTTAAACTTTTTGGCTAACAGCGAGTGTATCTGTTTAGCAACATTATTATGCCTGTTGATGTATTGTCGGCTAGCTAAAAATAAGCAACCCCCAGTGATTTGCTTAATTGTTGCGCGAGATGTGTTGCATACACGGCATGTGTTTGATGAAATTGTGGGATTTTTCATAGTTTTTTGTTTTTTATTATTTTGTTCTAAATCGCTATCATGAATCCCTCAGTTTCTGAGAATATATTTCCCTTTTTTAACCTCATATTAGAAGCTTCTTTATCTATATGTTCCTGCTGTTGTTGGTTCACGTATACTCCACGAAGCACTTTTAATTTTCACATTTCAAATTCGAATTTTTCTTTCATAATTTTGTCTTCAGGATTAAAATCTGTATTATTAAGATATAGTGATGTACCAGAGGTTGAAATGGCGTAGATTGAATTATGTATATTCATTATTATTATTATGTAATTGTATTATTTAATTTTATTTCATACAGATGATTGGGAAATTC
>NW_020441376.1:718-2149 GCF_000699045.2 Agrilus planipennis
GTAAAGATTAAATATACAAATTTTAATGCAAAATAAAAACAAACAATAAAACGAATTGTCTTGAAATTTTTAATGAGAAATTTGGCACTGTTTTTTCGATACAAGCTGATCAATATCAACCGGAATTGATGAGGTAGCTACACGTACGCAGCTTTCTAATCGTGCATCACTCAGTCTTGATCGGTGCTCATTTTTGATTAATTTCATGGTTGAAAATAATTGTTCACAAACATACGTACTTCCGAACAGAGACGTCATTTGCGTTGCATTTTTCGTCAAAAGTGGAAATTTCTCAGGACTCACATACGATTTATAAAAATTTTTGATGTTTGCTGAGAAAAATACATTTTTTAAATCGGTATTATTCTGCATGTCAATCACTTCCATTTGAATGTCTTCGAGAACTGTATCTACATCGATATTAAATGGCGAGGAAAACATTTTCGATTCAAAGTCGATAAAATAAACTCAATTTTAGAAATGCTTGGCGGGCCAAAGAAACATGTTTAACGGGCCGCATGTCGTTCATTCCTGGCTTAGACCATTGCTTAGCATTCGGGAGTACTCCGGTTCGATTCCGGGTCCGTCTGCTTTGGTCCAAGTTTTTCTGTGCTTACTTTGGATCACTTAGGCAAATGCTGGGGCAGTAATATTGCATAGATAATCTTTCATTCTCTGCTGTCTTCATTTCATCCGTTTCATCTTTCTCACCTGAACCACTACCCACCAATTCCCACGATTCTTGGAAGGAGGCTGAAGAAGATCTTCCGCCCTACCTTCCGACGTAGTCCGAAGAGACTGCCCGCCCATCAGCATTAGTAGATGGTGGAAATGAAACACCCAATGTTTAAAGCATCAGGTAGAATGGATCTGTGTTCTGTCGGAACTGTCTTCGTATTTTCGTATCGCTAAGATCCTATTAGATAGAAATTGCGAACCGCGTCTGACGGTTTCGTGAGAATACTAACCACCAGGAACTTTTTGTTCTGTTTATTAGTTACTGTTCGTTTCAAGAAGTTGGAGATATGCCCCCTCCCTTTATTAGGATGTGCCGTAGCGTAATTCCAAATTCAATCATATTTGTCTGCGGAGCTCATTTCTTCACCTATCGTCGAGCGAGAGCTAGACAAAAGTGTACAGTACCATTAGCAAAATTATTTAAATTGCCTCGTTAAAATTTAAGAATATGCTTTATTTAAAAGCATATTTAGCCAAAAATAATAACAAGTGAATTCACTTAACGCTCTACATACCTATAAAACTTTTGCTTTGTTTTCTATTGTTAATTTATATACATTTTTGTTTTAAGAAATTGCTAAACAATTTCGTCTAGTACTGTACAGTTCTAGCCGATCTGTTAAGACCGCCCATCAGAGCTCTGCTCGTTCAAGCTTGTTCCAACTATTTCTGTCTTGCTCACGCTTATTGTGT
>NW_020441377.1:0-2115 GCF_000699045.2 Agrilus planipennis
CAATTTCGGAGAAATAAATAGCATGTTGAATCAGTTTGCAAATATTACCCATTTTTTAGCAGTTGAATGTCACCTGATAGTAATTACAACAAACATATTAACAACCTGGTTTGATGGAGACTTTAAGACTCAAAATAAATCGGCATTAGTTGAAAGGATATGTTTAGGAAAATATTGGTTAACTGTCCCTAATCTGAGGCTGATGATGAAAAGAAAGGGGAACACAAACGAATGTACAATTAAATGTCACAATTCTAAATTAAACAGCCTAGAAAACCATTGTAATGTTATCATAGAGACTGAAGGTGTTACGTAAAATATGTTACAATAGAAATATCAACTTCCTTTTTTTGTAAATTTTATCTTTTGTATTATAAGTGAATTTTCTTAAAAGCAAGGATTAAATATCAAGGATATTAAAGACATCTTTTATTTGAAGGTATACCTATGAACACCCTATATATTAAATATATATAAATGTATTAAGTTAAAACTAACGTACATTTTACTAAATTATAACTGTCTTCGTTTGCTCAATGTGTTTGTTATCGTTAAATAAGTTGTGGGAGAACATTTGTTTAATTGATAATCAAATTACAAATACAAATACATTCCAAGGTAGTGCTCACGCTACGTTTGAGGTTTTTAACTTTTATTATTTGCATTAAATGTGAGAAACGAAATAGAATAAGTAAGTACTTCTATTTTAAATTATAATTGTACACTAGTTTATATTCATTTACAGCTTAAAATTATGTAATTATCGTATCACCATCTCTAACATAACCTAAACGTCTGACGTTTAATAATTGAATTTACCTTTTTATTAAAAGTGTTTCCTCTTTCAAACATTTGCAGAGCAAGAGATTGGTAGGCAGAATTTCATATTTTAAACGCTTTGAAGCTGAAATTAAGATCAAACACCAACTTTTGATGACAGATAGTAATAAACAACTGATGAAACAATAATTATAGTATTAACGTTACGATTTCACAATATTAGTTGCACTTACAAAACAGCACTAAGTAATGATATTGCCATTCATTTTAAAATGTCTAAATAATTTGATTTAAGGAATTACAATAAAAACTAATAAAAATTTGAAATCTAAACAATTTGTTGCATGTGGCGTGCTCTTTTATACAGATGCTAAAGTAGATATAACCATAGATAAGTATAACCTCTCAAAATAGTAGATAAAGTAGATTGCTAGTAAGATATTGCAGCGGCAAGTTTAATTATGACATATACAGGGTGATATTTTTCTGTAAAATTGTAGTGTTGCTTTTTTGGATAAAAGAAACTGAAAATTTACTATAATATTGACAAATAATATAGAAGTAAACATTTTTGTAGAAATAATTCAGAAAATGTAACGTGTAAGCGTTTTAACTGGTACATATTTTTAATTAACTTAAAGTTAAAATTAAAGTTAATACTTTGAAAAGTTAATACAATATTTTTAAAGGTTCGTCTGTATATAATAATGGAGTTTATAATGGCAGCTACAAGCGCAGCAACTGCTGGTGCCATAACAAACCCACTGGAAGTAATTAAAACAAGAATGCAACTGCAGGGTGAGCTTATGGCAAAAGGGGAAGCTGTGATACATTTTAAAAATTTTGTTCATGCCGGTTATGTTATTTCGAAAACAGAAGGATTTCGAGCCCTTCAAAAAGGCGTAATTCCCACAATGTGGATGCAGTTTTTAATGAACGGATCTAGATTAGGTAGAAATATTTTTTGATACTCTAAATGAAAAAAATATATGGGAGCCGATTCACTGTGTATTTCAGGTTTTTACGAATTTTTTCTCGCTAGAGGTTTTATAACTGATAAGGACGGTAAAACAATTTTTTGGAAGTCTGTTGTATTTAGTGGCTTTGGTGGAATAATGGGTCAGTGTTTAGCCAGTCCATTTTATATGGTCAAAACACATTTGCAGTCACAGGCAGCAAAAGCCATCGCAGTGGGTCATCAACACGAACATAGGGGCACTTTAGACGCATTCAAAACTATTTTTCATGAACACGGGGTAAGTAGCAGAGACTACGTGTATCTGCTGTGTGCACAAGAACAAATCTTTTATGACACTATTTATTACAAGTATATTT
>NW_020441378.1:0-3646 GCF_000699045.2 Agrilus planipennis
TTAACATTTCGCTTACTATGCACCGAAACACCGCATTTTAACTAGCAATAATGAAATTACTATTTATTCAAAGATAGCTCTCTAGAAAAAAAAAAAAATACTGGTACGTAAGGAAACAAAAAGTAAGGGAAAGAGCGAATATAAAGATAGGAGACGAAAAATTAGAAGAAGTGGCTGATTTTAGGTATATTTCCTATAGTCAGATAAGTCAGGACGGAAGGTGTAGTAGGGATATAAAGCAGAGGATAGTGCAAGGTCGAGTCGCCTTCAATAAAAAGAAGTCACTTCTATGCTCGAATGATGAGGATACTTACTATGCATAGAGAAGGTTAGAAATGAAGAGGTATTAGAAAGAGTAGGAAAACAAAGGACTCTATGGAAGTCAATAAGAAATAGGCAAGATAGGTTGACAGGATACCTTTTCAGGCATGAAGGTCTAGTCAGAGACATATTAGAGGCAGAAACAGGAGTTAGGAGGGGTACAGGTAGACCTAGATTAGATTGCTGTTCGCAAATAGTTAAGGATGTGGGTTGTTCCAGTTTTAGGGAAATGCGAAAATTAGCTTAGGATAGGAAAGAGTGGAGGCGCGTGTCCAACCAGTCTTAGGACTGACGACCTTATGATGATGATGATGATAATGAACTCTCTTGACTCGACCTTGGCAAAAGGCAGCAAATACTTTTAAAAATTTAGTTATAAAAATTACAATGTCTAACGAATCATTATGAAAATCAATACAGTTTAGTTCAATTTAGGTTATGCCAACGCCTTAATTCAATGTTACAGGCATTTAATATTATCATTAAGCAGTCAATACGTTTAGTCATAGATATGTATAAAACTGTTATATGTACCTATAGTCCTTCACAATACATCATATTCACATTTGTTTGCTAAATACTTTATAAATTTCTCTTTTATGCAGCTATAATTCGGTATTAACTCACAATCGCGCGAAACATTCCCTGCATACACAATTCGACCGTTGGTTGTTGATGTTTTATCTGTATAATAGGCCGAATACTGGGCCGATGAAAATAAAACTTACACTAATGTTTTACAACGCGTTTCATTTCCGAACGTTGTCAACTGTATAATGGCTAAACTGATAGCGCCACGTTACTAACGACTTGAATTTACTGGTCGTTAAAGCGCTTCATAAACGATCATCATAAATTCATCGGTTACGTAACAGTTAGCGAAGATTCCCAAAATAACTGTCACATTACATTTCACTTCATGAGAGATGATCACGGATCAAAGCAAGGGCAAAGGGTTATAGGTGTAACCACACCGAAGTGGAGTGCGTATAGAATCCGTTTTAATTCGTACTTTTGAGTGCGAGTTACAAACTTCATAGCCTTTATTCTAATTAATGAGCTAAAACGAGCAATTAACACAAAGTGTAAATAAATACAGCACAAGAAGAGAAGCTTTAAGACAAGATTAAAGTCTTATCTTAATTGTGGCTCCCGAGCAATTTTGATGGCTTTTATTTTTATTTTTAGCTTCTTCCATGACGAACAAATTGACGTGTTTTCGACTTCCCTATGTCCTCCACCAGCGGAGATATACACCAAATTTTAAATTAGAAAGTTAATGTTTTATTTCAACCATTAGAAAACAAAAGTAACTGATATCAGATCGAAGAGATACTATTTTTCGCGTATTTCTAGATTTTTACAACGTTGTTTGGGAAATTCCGCCCTTCGCAAGGACTAAGAGAAGAATCAGTTCTCTATTCCAATTTTCATTGAATATACTAGATACATTTTTGTTTTAGCTACAATTTTAATAAAAAATAAAAACAGAACAACCAAGTGTTTAAATTCCTTTTTCTTTAACTAAATCCCTGACAATTAACTGTTGGTGTTTGGTTTTTCCTTTGCGACGATCTTTTGCTAATATTGTACTTGTTTTCAGTTGAAATTTGACAGTTTCACGGTTGGTCGTTTCGTTTCGTTCACGTCAGACGGTTGTCCAGACGGTGCCTTACAAATAAGTGAGTCTAACCGGCCACACATGGGCGGCTCATGGTGCGGGACATCGTGGGGCCCATCGATCTATTACAGCGAAACAAAGAGCGTCACTGTCAGCGTCAGTTTGCTTAGACTTTCCAAAAGTCAAAGCGGCTACAACTTCGACTTCCGGATGGAGTACAAGTTCCTAAAAAAGATGGCCGCTGTGGTACGTTACGGTGGAGGTAAGTGTTCTCCTATCATATTACCTATAGTCAGCAACATATACGAGGGTGGATTGATAAGTTTCCGGCCTAACCAAGAGATGACGCCACTAGGCCTACCTTGAGGTGACATTCTTTAGTACCATCCTTGGATAGCTTGTAGCTATAGTTTCAGCCCGATCTCCTTGCTAGTGTAGGTTTGACAGCACGCTGAACAAGACGCCTCTGTGGTTTTNCCGCTGTGGTACGTTACGGTGGAGGTAAGTGTTCTCCTATCATATTACCTATAGTCAGCAACATATAAGTACACTGTTTCGACTTGAGTTTATAAAAGGAATGACGGTATAGGGATTTTCCCGTAGATTCCTCGTGAAAATCCCACCAAAAAAAGTGGTGAAAAACCTTGTTTTTCTTGGTCAGGCCGGAAACTTATCAATCCACCCTCGTAAGTACACTGTTTCGACTTGAGTTTATAAAAGGAATGACGGTATAGGGATTTTGCCGTAGATTCCTCGTGAAAATCCCACCAAAAAAAGTGGTGATACTAAAATGAGGATTGCCTTATGGGTTTTTCATATGGGTCTTAAGATACAAACCTAACACATCTATAAACTTACAATTAAATCTACCTTATGGAGGCTCGATGAGGCAAATCCATTTGCCAAATACTCTCGGTAAAATGAAAAAACTTAACGTAACAATATTAATTATGTCGTCGTTTCCTAGCCCTAGGAGGCAACCTCATGGGACCAGCAAAAGGTAGCTACCTTCTTAGGGACCCTACCTGTACCCCCTCAAAATTATAGTCGGGGTGATATGCACTTAATGTACCTGCCTCATAATAAACTAAAGGTCTCGGCATTCTACGTTCATTAAGAAAGATTACATGACGACTGGCCAAACGGCTCCCTAATATGTGCGCCACGGGAATACACATATTTTCGAAAAATCGTTGCTTAAAAAGATTCGAGTTCTTGGAGGCGAGTATGGTGTATATGTGATCATGGATAATGTTCATATGTACAGAAAATTCAGTTCAAGTATCCTTAAAAAGTGGCTACACATTCGCAGCACCGGAGAAATTACCTATTATAAGAAGCAAGCAAGGCGATGATATATTGTCTTATTTGGGTAAATTCCATCTACATTCAAAAATCTCGATAATTCTGGTCACCACCGTTTTGGACAAATGGCAATGCTCCAAGAATTTTTTTTGCTGAGGATCGTAAAGGTATGGTAGGAAAAGACAACATTAACGAAGTGGGTGTTGTCAGGGTCAAGCCCTTAATTTTTTATCAATACACCTAAATAAAAGATAAAACCCATCGCGCTTAGATAAATGACGAAAATATAGGCGGATGTTGCTTATACGTATTGTTTTTTAATTAGGCTGCAGTGGATTAGGTTGGTACTATTTTGCAACAAATTCAATTCTATTATCAGGAAAAGATATGCAACATTAC
>NW_020441379.1:0-3354 GCF_000699045.2 Agrilus planipennis
ATTCAGATTATTTTACCAAAATTAGCAGGTGCTTTTGGAAGGTGACCCAATCCAGAACGCATTGATGAGTCATTATAAGAAAGAGGCACTTAATATTTTTAAATTATCTGTAGGTGAATTCTATTATTCGGATTTAAAAATCTTTAAAATTTAAAAATTTCGAAATCAGCAACGACCTAATTTCCTAGTTGAAGAATTGGCAAATGTTTATAACGAATACGGAAACGCTTATCTACCCGTTCAACTTCTTGATACCAATACCTCCTATGAACCTGACGATTTGACTGACTCACAATCAGATGAAAATACCATCGACGAAAATGAAAATGAAAATTTTTGTACCCAGGCCTCAACAGACAAAATTACATAGACGTAGAAGAAATTAATAATGCTTTAGTAAAAACACCTAGACTACCATACATTTACTCAAACGAATACGACTGCAAAATTTTAATTGATAATGGCGCTTCAGACTCTATCATGAATTCTTCTTTGGCTTTCAAATATTTTTCCGACTATTTATACGAGGATCCTTTCGAAGTTAAAACGGCCCACGGACAGACCAAAGTTATACATTCCTTTGTTACATGAAATTAACGTTCACATTAATGAATTTATGGATGTAGATACCCTTGACAAGTACATTTATTCAGACAAAGCCCCAACTGATGACAATTTAAATTACGACGTAATTAAACAACTGAGATTAGATCGTATGAACAGTGAAGAAAAAAATAAAATTACAAAACTTTGCAAAGAATTCAATTCTTAGCTACGATCAACACAAATAAACTCAACCCATCATATCAACACATCATATCAGGATCACTAACGATTTATTATATTTTAAAATTAAATAAAACTGTTGCGTCACTTTGATATTGCAAACAACCAAGAAGAAGAGAAATCACCAGGGAATTAGAGCTCGAAGTTCTCATATGAAAACAAAACTAACAATTGGTACAAATTTATTAACTTACAAAAGATTTATAGTAAAAGTCCCTGAATATATTATAAAACCTAACTAGAATTGAGAACTTTAAGAGGATTCTAGGTTGAGTTTCTTTCATAAAAAATGTGAATCACATTCAGCATCGTAGATGAAAGAACCTCCGAAGAAGCTCACAACTCGTGCAAGCGAAACATATACCAATAAACTCTGAACCAGAACAGTATCAGTTCACGACAAATTATTAAATATTAAACAAAAGACCATCAGAAAAGTTAATTACAATCAATAATGATTACGCGAGTACCTTAACCGGATTAAGATAGATCAATTACTTATGACTAAAATGGAGTCACACATACAACACTACAATTTACGTCTTATCTCAACGAAGGCTAAATCGGAGAAGCAGATCACAACGTCTTGTCTCAATGAAGGCTATTTTGGCAGAAGATCACTACTGCCTCTGCGAAGGCTAAGCAGGAGAAGTTGTGTTCTCCATGAATGGAAAGAATGGGGAAGAAGCTTTCACTTCGAGCGGCTATATACACAACTAGAAGCATCGATAATCTTGTTGATGCGAGAGAACCAATCAAAGCATGAAACCAGATCATATTTAGATATTCACAGAGCACAAGAAGTTAGTAAAATTAAAACTTATTTCTAAAATTAAGCTTAGTGTTTTACAGTTACAGATTAGTTAAGATATATGTATTCTCCATATCATCGGAAAGTTGTAGCTCTGTTACCAGTTGCAAAATGTTTAGTTTAGTCCAAGCAGTTTAAGCCAGTTTAAGTATAAGGGTCTTTAGATTTGCTGGTTTGTACCTCTCGTTATTTCAGTTGATGTCGTTGAGCAGAATATATATTAGGATACGACCATTTACTTCGATTTCCGGGATTAATTTCATTTATTTTCACAATGCAGAAGTAGCAGTCGTCATGGTGATTTAGCGTTTTGGGTATGTTTAATAAATAAAAACACAAATAAAACACTAAGATATAACAATAACTTGAATTTATGTACACGCAACAAAAACCATGAATGAAANGTGTCACTTTTAACGGCATTTGGTGTTTTTGACGACTCTAGGACGCATGCGTCAAATGGTAGTTATGGCGACTGTATGAGTTCTATACAGTTTATACGTGTATACATACAATGTGCTGGTAGTTTTCGCGACAGATTGGGCGTTGGAAGTGACGACTGTGGCTAAAATCACCAATGCGTATACAATTTTGTTGCGAAATATGCCAGTATATTTTATATACGTATGTAAAAGTTATACGTATAAAATGTATAGGGTGATCTATTTAAAGTAACGAATGTAGGTAGTATCCAGAAGAAATGAAACACCCTGTATGACGGAAAATATCTTCTGTGTATGCACCATATGATTTCGGACTACTTTTATAAAAACAAAATTTTTATTAAATGTATAATAACAGAGTTATGGATGAAACTGCCTGAGGTGGAACACCGTATATATTCCTGTGCCTTAACAGTACTCTCGTAATACTCGTTTTCGAATTTTGAACGTTGCTTTGATTGCAACTTTTTTTTTTCAAGTGGTTCAACTTGACTGACACTTTTTAAATTCCGTTAAAATGTATTCAATATTTTCTAAGTGTTTCGATGATTCAACGATGGACTTCGTGCTATTGAACTCTCGCATATAATTTTTGAGTCAGAAAGTTACGCATTTATTTGATCCTGTTTAAGTTTGACTGATTTTAACCGATTTTGCACATCAATTTTGATAAGTAAAAGATCTCATGTACTATTTAAAAGAAATCGTTTTAACGGAAGTAGAATTGTTAAATAAATCGAAAGAGAAATGGTCAAAGAGGAACGGACTCACAATTTCATCTCTGTTCTCTGCTCGCTGGATCGGAATTTCTGATTTTTTCAATATTATTTGTCATTGATGATGCAATCATGTAGGCTTTTTTCGTAATCCGACCCGAAGGACCAATGTTGAGGACTAGCCTCTGATTCTTATTGTGTACAAAGTAATGAAGGGTATTTTTTTGGTTGTTTTAACAATGTGTAAAGAAGTAGAAGAAAAGTTTGAAGTTGGTTAAACAGATGAGGCTTATAATATAATTAAAAGGAATTTTAGAGATGTAGGATACAGTAGTAATAATATAAGAAACGAGGCAGGGATCATGTTGATAGAAAATGAGGAAAAGGCAGATAGGTAGAAAGAATATTTATATAACCTTTACGCAGGCCGTGAGTGAGGAGATATAATAGAGAAGGAAGATAGTGTGGAAATAGATGCCCTTGGTTATCCCATAATGATAGAGGAGTTCGATGTAGCATTAAAAAATTTAAAGAATAATAAGGCGCCAGGTGTAGATGGGATACAGGGGGAAATTATAAAACATGCAGGACAAGAGGT
>NW_020441380.1:0-2147 GCF_000699045.2 Agrilus planipennis
ATACCAGTCCCAGAATAAGCAAAGAACCGAGCGCCATGGCCTAGAGGTTTAGACCATTGCTTAGCATTCGGGAGGACGCCGGATCGATTCCGGGTCCGTCTGCCTTGGTCCAAGTTTTTCTGTGGTTTGAGGCAGTAATATTCCACAGATAATCATTCATTCTCTTCTGTCTTCATTTCGTCCGTCTCAACTTTCTCACCCGAACCACCACCAACCCATTCCCACAATTCCTGAAAGCAGGCTGAAGAGGAACTTCCGCCCTACCTTCCAGCGTAGTCCGGAGGGACTGCCCGCCCACCAGCATTACTGGCTGGTGGTATGAAACACCCAAAAGTAAGCAAAGATCGGCTGAAGAACACCTGATTTGGTAGGTCTATAACAGCCTGAGGTAGAGGGGTTTTAGTCGGTAGGTCCGGTGACACCTTCTTCGGGATTCCGACACTACCCGTTCGTACGGACGGCTAGGTGTCTTTTGAAAATTTCCCCTCTTCCACGAAAACAAAAAAAAAAAGCAAAGATCACCGAGCGGCATGGCCTAGAAGTTTAGACCATTCCTTGGCATTCGGGAGGACGCCGATTTGATTCCGGGTCGGCCTGCCTTGGTCCAAGTTTTTCTCTGGTTTCCTTGGATCACCTAGGCAAATGCTGAGGCAGTAATATTCCACAGATAATCTTTCATTCTCTTCTGTCTTCATTTCGTCAATCTCATCTTTCTCACCCGAACCACCACCCACCCATTACCATAATTCCTGAAAGAAGGCTGAAGAGGACCTTCCGCCCTACCTTCCGGCGTAGTCTGGTAGGACTGGTCGCCCACCAGCATTACTGGCTGATGGGAATAAAACACCCAAATGTTTCTTTTAGTTTTTCTTAAGCATTGATCATCTTTGACATTCCACCAATCAACTGCAAGGGAGAGAGTGATCCTACTTAAACATCAAAGATTTCTTTTGTTTTTTTACTATTTGGCTAACTCCAACATTCCACCCATCAGCGGTAAGGGAGAGGGAGCTCTGGTCTCATAGTTCATTCACGTTTCTTTTGTACATCTGTACATATATGTTTGCAATCGTCGTATGTATTTTTTTCTTTTGTTGTATATATGTCGTTCTTTTTCTATTTCTATATTTTGTGTAAATATTGTATATAAACTTTGTCTATAGTAAAAGTGCATGTACATTCGCAAGTGTGCATAACAAACTTAACCCAACCTAATACGTAAACTTCTTTTACTTGTAATACCTACAACACTTATTCAATACAAACGCTACAGACCTAATAATAATAATAATAAATCATCTTTTATAGACATCAGCTGCAATTCGATCTTCGCGAATTTCTAGTTATCGTCTTAATAAAACGAAAGGGAATGTAATCGTGAACATGTATCTACGGTATAGCGTTAATGGCGTAGTGTAGAGGCTGTTCAACTGTTTTCTTCTTATCGTAAATTGCAATGTTTTTTACATGTGATATTCAACTGCAATACGCGCTTGTTATGGGCAAGGTTATAAGATTAAGAAAAACATCCGCTATATTCCAGACTGCCGGTCGTTAGACAACAACATTCAATAGATTCGAGCTTTTATGAGCAGCTTTTAGAAGTCACTCGAATCGTATAGATAGGAGAAATACTGACCATACCAGTCAACTAACGCAACAAGTTCAACCACCGGTTAATGCATATATTGTAAAAACAGAAAAAAAAACGAAACACGGAAAAACTGCACTTAACGAGAATTAAATCTGACAAAGTCGGAAAAAAGGTAATTATGCTATAAAGAACACCTACAAAACAAGTAATAGGTTGCAGTGAACATTTGCTGCAAAGAAAATACCTTTGAATCGAGAGAGTATGCCAAGTATCTGTTTACTGTTAAACAACACCTACGTGGAAGTACAAAACATAATTTTTTTACCACATTCTTGACTGTACAGTGGTGTAGTGTAAATTTCTATCACCCGAAGCGAAGCCTAAATATATACCGCTCTTCCTGTTTTGACATTTACATAATTTGAAAATGTATGAGCGTAGTATTTATATTTGATTGAAATCGAAAACAATCAACACAGTAGCAAACCGGGTACAATGTGCAGTCAGTATACAGGACGCCAACTTTCCAGTAGGCGTAAAATAATAAATAAAT
>NW_020441381.1:0-3236 GCF_000699045.2 Agrilus planipennis
CAAAGTTAGATCGTAAATATTTTTTAACTTATTTGTAAATAGTGTAGCAAGATAAATAAATACTGCGGATTAAAGAAAAGTCATCATGTATCAAGAAATCAAATTCTTAAAAATATTGCATAAATTCTTATTTGAAAACAAATACTTTGATAAAAAAATTAGGAATTTCAATATTTGGATATTTGAAATTTTATATATTCTAATACAGTGAAATCTCCCTTCAGCGGGTACTCGTGGGCACTATATCCTGCTGTGAATGACATGCCTTTAGGTACTTTTCTTGCTGCAGTGTACCATTCTTAACAATCTTCCCTCTATTACGACACCATCTTCCTAACCTAACTACCTTTCTAACAGATCCTTTTTTACCGATGTTAAACTTTTTGATGATTCACGAACACAGCTTCTCTTTCTGATAAGTCAAACTACGTCGATTTTTTCTTTTATAGTTACAACATTGGGTTTAGGTGCCATTTTAATCCACAAATATCTAGCAACTGTCAAATTGTATGTATGTAGGTTACGATTTACTGTAGTGCCAGCCTGTTAAGCAAATCGCAGGATGTTTAGGCAATTATACTGGCCAATTGACTTTGGGAAGTCCCTAGATTTCTGCCGCACATATTTCTGCAACTGTGTCTACAGATTAGCTATCCGTTAAGCAGAGATTTCTTATTTTAGTTAGGACGATCAAAATTGGCAAAATCCGGGATAATTTATCTGTAACAATGGATCTATCTTCTGTCTTGTTTCCACTTGGAACTGTAGTCATTTGCTGCGTTATTATGAACGCGCCCTTGTTAAGTTTCATGAGTAGTACAGACAAAGTAAAAAGAGATAATCGAATAATAGTAAACGGTGCAGTGATTAGAGGTTTCCTAGGTAAGCAAAGGATCAGGAATTATATCCTTAAAAAAGCCGGCAAAATACTCAAATTCTACTTGTCTGCATCTCTCTCTATTACACATAAATTGGTGTAATGTTATCCCTTTTTTTTTATTAGTGCCCGCTGCAATTGTTACCTGACATCTCTTTCCTATGTTCACGATATTCCCTACAACGTCTGTCGCGTATAAAAGTAGGCGTTCTATTAGCAATCGTTCTAGTCTAGTTAGTAAGTTGAAAGAAGGAAGTAAATGTGACAGTTTTATGCCAATTTTAAACGTCCCAACTACATTGGTTAGTTTTCTATATTTGAACCGCCCGCAAAACTGTCCGTTAGTAGTGCTTAGGGTTGCCACTCGTACTTTATTATAAAGTATTGTAGGTACTCTATTTCGACTGTGCGTACGTTATACTTTACAAAACACATAAAGTAGGTACGCAAAAATACTTTATTTAAGGCCTTAAGTAAACATCGTAATTTTGTAAGCGATTATTCGAAATTCAGAGTATTTTTACATCAATAATATTGCACAGAAAAAATAGCAAGCCATATTTACGGAACAACCTGATTTCCCAATTCTGTTCAAAGTAGTGTCACTTTTGCTATCCGTTCCGGCCACTTCAGCATTTACAGAAAAAGTATTCTCTGTTATGAACGCAAAGTGACGGGACGACAGGAATAAAGCTTCATTAAAACTAATTAAAAATGAACTTTTAGTTTACTTAAATCTTTGTTTGCCATGTTTAGAGGCTATTAATGTATTTAAGAGTGACAGCAATTTGTTACTGGCTGCTAGGTGTAACAAAAAGTATGTTTTTAAAAACAAAAAATAAAATACTTTATTTATATGCTAAGTACTTTCGTTTTTAACCTTTTAGTCGAGAAATACTTTATGTAAAGCCTGAAAAGGTGGCAACTCTAGATATTTCGTTGCATTTGAATGTTTAAATATCTGCATATTTAAATTTCAAATAATTTTTCTTTTAAAGATTTCAGTTATGAATGTTCAAATACCTGAATACTCAAACAATTCGAATACCTTCAATTCCTAGCCGTAGTTGAAAGTCGTTCTGAACGTTTTTAATTTCGGGTTTTTAGCGATTTATTCGATTTAATTTTACAGAACTCCTTTTGATTGTCTTGTATTCTAAACCTAAAGATTATTACTTTGTTACAGGTTCGTCAATAATGTCGGTTATCCAAGAACTTGGCCCAAAAGTAAACCCCCCCCCACCTTCAGAAATGGGTAAGTACGATAATTTTGCCAACAAAAGCGGCTGTACTTTTTTCTACCGTTGTTTTTAGCATTTTTTTTTTAAAGTTTACCCGTTTCGTCGTTTATTTTCGGTGAACGCATGTGGGTACTTGCTTAAACCGTATAGGAACGATACGAACGGGGGGTAAGAGGGTGCGGTTGCCTCGTACGTGAGTTTCGTTTTAATAATAGTCTCTTTGTTTATAGACATGTACACTAATATCTCAAATTTACGACTCTCCAGACGGCAAATATTGAAATGCACTTACAAGCATAACTGAAAGTTTATGATTTGGAAACTCTTTAAAATACAGTCGCATTGAACTTGGTTCGAACGACATCCCCGGAGCCATAACAATAAGTTAATGGCCAGGTGATGGTGTACACAGGGCGTTCATTATTCTCTCCCATCTCCCTCAACAATAGCCCATCCCTTAAACAACTTCTCTACCCTAAACCTTAACTATAAATGAAATTCAACAAAAACTACATAAACGCTAATAAATATAATTAACGAAACACTTGGTAACCTTTCCACTAAACTGACGAATGTATACTGAAAAAATGATGTTCCCTAGACAAAAATTTTCAGTCTCTCAGAATCTTTCAGCGTCTCTGAGTGCGTCTCTCACAGTGTCTCAGTTATTGCCTAGGTGTTTTTATGGATCTCTCACAGTCTCTGTATGAGAGACTCGAACGATAAAATTGTTAATTCAGAGATTCGAGTCTCTCACAGAGAGACTGAATGAATAAAACTGAAAAATTGGGAGACTNTTTCACAGTCTCTCAGTTATTGCCTAGGTGTTTTTATGGATCTCTCACAGTCTCTGTATGAGAGACTCGAACGATAAAATTGTTAATTCAGAGATTCGAGTCTCTCACAGAGAGACTGAATGAATAAAACTGAAAAATTGAGGGACTCGAGTCTCTCGTAGAAAGACTGGGATCTCTGAACTTGGAATATTTTAACCATGTCTATCGAGACACCACTTATTAAGAGATTCGAGACTCTCGTTCAGAGATTCGAGTCTCTCGTTCAGAGACTAGATGCGAAATGAGGATCTCTCTATGAGCGACTCGAGTCTCTCGTTCAGA
>NW_020441382.1:0-2096 GCF_000699045.2 Agrilus planipennis
AGATGTTTTTGCATGTGTTAATTGTTAAGTGTAAATTATATTCATAATTTAAACATCAGTTTCAAAAAAAATCTTTTCTTAATTCAGAAAGCAATCATTTTACCAAGAAAAGCAGTTACACATTATCAAAAAATTTGAATGCCAACTAAAATGTATTTGTTTTTTAATTCATAATAACCGCCGATTTTCGTAATTTTCCTAAAAATGAAACATTATTTTGAAGTGAAAGGACTAAAAACTTGGGAAGGAATTATAATTATTTTTCCCTTTTATATTTTACAAAGTTTTACCTGCGGCTTCACTCGCGTTGATGACCTAAATCCGTGATAAAGATTATATGGCACACAATGAAAAAAGATGATATTAATCTTTATTAATTATAATTATACATAATATATTCATCTATTATTGTTTTGGTTAATTACACTTCACCTTGTCACCACCACATGGCAGAGAACGCTGAAAATAAAAATTTCATAGAAAATTACAAACCATTAGGAGCCGAATTCAACAATTTTAAATACCAATCGAAACTGCAACAACGACAATGGTAGGTCGAAAAAGATTAGCTGTTAAAGAAGAATCGTGTGAAACTTATTATAGATAGATTTAAATTTAAGTAAAAAATATTCTAGTGCCAAAAAATTATTAATCTGATACATCCAGAATAAATTAAACAATTGCATTTTCAGTCCTTATTACATAGTGATCCCGTAGATGTAGTGTACATTCAAAGCCAGATTCAGTTAATTCACCGGTAGTACTTATTATAGCTCCAGAATAGATGAAGCGCTTTTGGTCCCTACGGTTATTTTTCCTGCAGATTAATTAGGTTTTGCAGCATATCATGAGGTAAATAAATACTGTCTATACTAAAAAAAAAGTATATCCTATATGGTTTGAGAGAAAATTTAGAATTTGAATTCGTAACTAGCATTTAATTCTCTCTCCTACAAATTTTATGAAGTTTTTTGAACGCAATTACTCCACTATTATGTATTTTATAATTTCTATTGTTTTTAAATAAATTGTTAAGATAAATGGTATCTTTTTGTCTTACAATATTTTTAAATGATTCATGCTTACCAAATTGTTTACATTATTATACCTTCAGCTATTAATTCGTAGGTACATAGTGGTTAGTGGATGTCTTCATCTATGATTTGAATAAGGTTACCGCCGTTTTCTAAGCGAGCAGGGGTAGTTTCCTTCTAGCATTTTTTTATTTTAGCTCCATTGTTTGAATAAGTGTTCTACCCTGAGAGCTTTTTAACCCTCGTGCTTTTTATGACGCACTTTTGCTAGGCGACGCGAGATGGTGCCCTGATTCCAAAAGGATATAAGGATTCGAATAGCAATGTAATATAAAGAACGGTCATATTTTTGATCGTTTTACTATTATAATCTACTATTAAATATGTGGAAATATTTAAATGTAGTTAATAAAAGAATGTTATTGTATGTTAAAGACTGGGACTTATAATATTTATTAAAAATTCGTGTGTCTGTGTTTATCTGAATAAAAATTTATGTTTATTCTTTCTTGCAGATCGCTTTTGTCAAAATATGAGCCTGCAGAAATTGGTGAGTTATTTTAATTTATTACTTAAAGATCTTATTGTATTATCCTTATCTACAAATTACTAAAAGCATTATTGGATGTATAACACAGTCCAGTTTTATAGTAGTTTTGGTTTCTGTGGTAGTTTAGATTAATCGTAAGTCTATGAGTTATTGTTAATTCTTAATCATGGTATCTAGGTATATTTATAAAAAGAAGATTCTATGATACAGAAAAATACAAATATGTATGTAGAATTGTACCTACCTACCTTTTCCTTGTTAATCTATGGGTAAACTTAATAATAGTTTTTAAGGTTCCATGAAAAACGAAACCCTTTTAAGGATCACTCGTGTGCATGTCTGTCCATATGTCACAGTCAATTTGCTCTGAATCTATTGGGTTGATTAAGTTGAAATTAAGGATAAATTAACGTAAATAAATGAATTGTAAACATGGGGTTCATTTTCTGGGGGGCCAATAGGAAAAAAAAGGTTTTGCAAACTGTACTGTGTGAGATGTCAAATGAAAGGGC
>NW_020441383.1:0-2187 GCF_000699045.2 Agrilus planipennis
CCAAGGATGGTACTATAGAATGTCACCTCAAGGTAGGCCTAGTGGCGTCATCTCTTGGTTAGGCCGGAAACTTATCAATCCACCCTCGTACAATTTTTCAGTCCAGTGACAATTGAGCTCGCAAATCGTTTTTGTATCTATCGTCTAGTGTGGATGTAACAAGTACCTACCAGGAACAAGCCGAATGCACTTCCACCTTGTAAAAAAAAAGTAAAAGTGAAAAAGAAAAGCGTACCTTTTATAAAAAATGTTGAAATTGTCCGCCATTCGCTTCAATGCAACACTGACTGCGGCGTACCCAGTTGCTGTGAAGTTTGGCCCAGATACCGGGAATATTTCGAATCCTTGTATTACTCCACGTAGGGTTAATGAGCCCTGCCAGGCAAAACTAACGTCAAAATGAACAGTTTAACACATGTGATTGGTCAAAGTAGGTCTGCATCTTGTCCCAACTTTTACAACCATAACACATACATTTGTTTTCGTACACCGGTACGTTATGTTACAAACCTTTACTAAACGCTGGATGGCCAGGGTTGTTTGTGAACCGCTTCTAACTATTCCGTGGTCGTTATAATTTCTTTTCTATTTAAAATAACATAATATTCGACGTCATGGGCTACATTAGATCCACTTCAGTTTACGATCATGGGATTTTCGATTGTGATAGGTACGTAGTTTTTCTAGCATGTTCAGTCATCTAATGCACCTTAACGCGAGTGCATTTTCTTCGGCTGATCCGTAACTTCATACCAAACATAAACAATAACATTACCCCAAAAAGCAGATGATTCCGTCTTACTGAAGGTGAATTTTTCTACGATCAGCTAGCAATCGTAATTGTGCAGGGCTGGCATCAAAACTGTTATAATTTTATAATTTTTTATTTTGTTTCAAAGTCAAAAGTGTTATAACATTTTATGCTCCAAATGCCCGTAGGAGTCTGTGCTATAAATATTAATTATTATAACTGGGACACCCTGTGGAAAATAGTAATGCTCACTCACACACTTGAATATTACCGCGCGCGGCATCAGCGCGAGCTCAGAGAATTGGATTCCTACCACGACGTCACCGGAGCCACCGCCGACTAATGACACGCCGATTCCATATACACATATATAACCTAACTCTCTGTAAACGTCATATAGAATATATGTTTAATCTTTGGTTTTCACAAAATAATTCTTCCTTAATTATTTATCTTACAACCACCCATCTCCCACACACCCTATATAGTGGAAATCAATATATTCAACAAGGTCTATTTACGTTGCTAAACTGAACTGTAATATTAACCTGAATAAACTTTTGGGTGATATGTACATATATTTCGTAACAGTTAATAATGGTGTTGCCTTTTGTATTATTACTACATACTACACACATACGAACATTCCGGAAAAGTATTTATAGGTCGCTTCTTTTTTAACCAATAGCAGTTTCTAACGTCGAAGCAGCTCAGCACATGTACGCATTCAATCGTTTCTTCTTTTTTCATTGCTGTTGAACAAATTGCTGTATTGCTTCATGAGTGGGACGTGCTCTGGAAGCTGTGTGGTTATTACTTTTAGACGGAGGGTGTTTGGTGTTTCTACGTTGCAACAACTTAACAGTAAATAACATACAAGAAGGAATTGGCACTGCTTATATTTCTCTTCCGAGCGCAGGATTTACTGTTATGATTTATATGTATATATAGGAAACACAATTAGCTAGAACACATTCTAAACAATCATGTAGTTATAAGGAGAATATTAAAATGTTATATTAACAGATAAAAATGAAAATTAGATTAATAATACACTGAAAAGAAGTCTTGAAGCATGTTTTACCAGTTTGATGTTTTCTGTAGTAATTACCATGGGTCACTTAAACGTTTTGGAAATTGCTTCACTACATAGTATAAAACAAAGTCGCTTCGCGCTGTCTGTCCCTATGTATGCTTATATCATTAAAACTACGCAACGGATATTGATGCGGTTTTTTTTTAATAGATAGAGTAATTCAAGAGGAAGATTTATATGTATAATACATGCATAATATAGTAGAGAATAACTGATAATTTTAGAGGTTTCTAATGTAATGCGCATACATCGCAAACGCTGGCTGAAACTTATGAGATAGATCAAAATAATGTACTACAGTATTGTACATCTTAAAAAGGTCTACAAAAAAGTCCGGGAT
>NW_020441384.1:0-2095 GCF_000699045.2 Agrilus planipennis
AATCTAAAAGAAGCTTTATTTACTGGTCAACAATTCAGTATACTTAACACTTTTGGAGACCATTATGAAAATAGAAAGGATTGTAATATATAATACAGTTAAATTATTTTACGTGCAAGTACAAATTTCGCTTATGCGTTTTAATCATGATTTAACTTTATTTCCCAGTAAAGGTACCTCGCCCATGAAAGTTTCCTTATCTCTGTTTATCTATAAGTATTTACCCAGATAAAATAATTATTATATTGTTGGGACATTGTAGTGTTCCTCGTTTCTTATTTTTTTTTACGTTGAACTCATTAAAATCGACCAGTTTTAAAATGAATAGTAAAAAAACAGTTTCTATAAGTTTAGTCTTTTTGATCATAGTTTTTGTAAAGTCACAAGTAAGTTTTTAACTTTATTTTTTTATGATGTATTATATTTTACAGAAAAAGCATTTTGTGATCTTTTAAATATGAATTTTTTCACTCAATTGTTTTTAGTCTACATATAAAGCAGCTGTTGTAGAATTCTCACCACGAATTTCCGCATATAATCCCCAAGATTTACTTTTAGAAAACGCAGCATTTTATGTTGATTACATTGAAAACGCAGCTGAATTGGTAGGTTCATAAACAAAAGCGTAGGTACCCATACGTACTTACAGAATTGTTCACAATAAATAATAAATAGGTGTAAATTTACTAATGTATGAAGATAATAGGTATGTCTGTATTTGAAAATTAAATTTTATAATAAAGATAAGAGCATTAAAGAAGAAGAACATCACCAACCAAATACATATTATACTATTAGGCGCAGACGTTTATTAATCATTATATGCAAAACATACATAGAATTATTAGGAACTGATAAGATACCTTTATATTTAACAAACAATTACATCATTATTTACGAAAAACTTTAGGGCGTCGAAATTATAGTTTTTCCTGAAGATGGTCTAACAGGCTTAAATATATGGACAGCAGATGTAACATTTGAATCAATTGCAAAATACAGCACATTCGTACCTGAAATTAAAGACGAAATCGCACCTTGCGATTATAGCAGTGTAAATTATTACGCTAAGGTAAAGTTTTAGAGTAAAATAATTTTTGCAATCATTTTACAACTTTTTTTAGGCGCTAATTGATCTCTCCTGCTCCGCTAGGACCAACGGTATTTATACTGTAATAAACGTGTTAGAAAAGTCATTCTCTTCCGATAATTCAACGTTTTTATATAACACTGATGTTGTCTTTGATAGAAATGGAGTTGTAATTGCCAAGTAAGTAAGAAAAGGTACCTACTTCTTTTAAATTACCTCGAGGAAGTGGCCGCGTGCGATGGACCAGAATTCGTCCGTACCGAATTGGAGTAATTACCATATTTGCGGAAGTGATTTTTAAATCGCTTTTACGTCTATGTAATTTTTACCGTTTTAGCGTCTACTTTTTGGCACAGGAATTATTAACAAACACATTTAGCATTACGCAGTTGAAGCAATAAGAAATATTAATTTAAAATATTAGATGATAATGTTGAAGTTGTTCGTTTGTATTTTTAGATATCGTAAGGTTAACTTATTTAATGAGGCTTTTGTTACTCCTGGAAATACAACTGTGACTTTCCAAACAGATTTCGGTGTTACGTTTGCTATTTTCACTTGTTTTGATATACTCTTTAAAAACCCATCCGTAGATGTTCTTACTGATACCATCTCAGATGTAATATATCCGGTTGCTTGGTTCTCCGAAGTACCATTCTTGCAGGGTAAGTGGTATATGAACTTTTTTTTTTAATTAGCTAGTCTTTTTTCTAGAGATTAGTTTAATTTTTTATACGGCATATGGGTGCTGTCAGCACAGGGCAAAGTAGCATTACGTAAATGAAAGTTACTATCAGTAATTTCTTATGCTGAAGTGTACGGTGTGTTGCATACCTATTTACAAACAATTCTTTTAAATTTAATTTTTCAAACAATTTTTAACACAAAGAAAGTGATTAAACAAAAAAGCGAATTTCGAACACTCGAAGCAACGGTGCTAACAGTTTCGAGCTCACAGTGACTGATAGGGAGGAAGAACTAGTTATACTATAAACAATTTTGAAA
>NW_020441385.1:0-2095 GCF_000699045.2 Agrilus planipennis
ATGGAATTGTCAGCAATTGACTCTGGTCGACGCATGGCCAACGACTGCTGATAATTCCATCTGCAGCCTGTCCTGCCTATTTTGACCATGCGACTCCTACGGTCGCAGTTAGAACTGAACATTCTACTGCGACAACAAATCGCACTGATGTGGCCTTCTATGGGGTTGCATGTTGGACATTATTTTTATCAACCGTTTATGTTTACGATTAGAGACAAAGTGCAACGTTATAGGTGGCAAAATATTGTTAATAATAATATTGTCTTTGTGCAAATAACTTCATTATAGTTTAGGGCCTTAATCTATTTCCTAGTATTTCGTATTTTAATATTTTCCAAATTTTATTATTAGATCCCTATGTTAAAATAAAAACATCCAACGCTCCCTTAACAGTTCTCCTAATAATTTCATTTTGAAAATACTAACACAGGTATAGGGCTTATTTATTTTGTATGATGTTTTTTAAGTGAAACGTGCACTTTTGAAGTCAAAAAGTCCTATTTGGAATTATTTTGTTAATATTAACGATGAAAGTACCAAATGCAAAATTTGTAACAAAATATTCGCAAAAACGGCGCACGACCACTCCATTAAAGAGTAACCTAAAATCATTACACATCCACGTCCGCATCCGCGTCTGTTTCCGCTTCCGCAAAAATTTACTGCTTCTGTTTCCGTTATAACACTTTCGTTACATCAGTACTATGAAACTCCGTAACCATAACCCAAACTATTGCACAATGTCAAATGATAACATAAAAATAAAGTCAAATAACTGCGTCTTTGTATTTTTCTTTTTGCAGTTTCTTAAAAATTGAACCACTGTAACTGAAACTATCCAAAACTATCTGATAATCCAAAATAATTTCATATCCGTAACCGTAATTGAAGCCCATATAATATTATTCATATATCCGTATCCATATTCCGATACGAAATTTCATATCCATAACACCCCTGGTTAGGCTCAGCCCCATCAAAAATATAGTAAATTTCTAATACCTACTCCATTAAGCCTATATCGATATGTACTCAAATCTACCATAAAAATGCCCTACATTTATTGTTCTATTAATATTGAAAACAACGATGCTTTATTATTGGTAAATATTTGTTTCAGTACTACTAACTTTATATACCGTTAAGAATGTTACAAGCACATCAAAAAGATCGGCTGGTTTTTACTGCAAAGATCCCAAAATATCCCATGCATTTAATGGAGATACAATACCATGGAATATGGTCTTCATTATAAGTCTAATTTATACATTTGTTATTTTGTCTATCGTCGAATTGCGCTTNGTTTAGCGTTATAAATGACGTTAGTTTATAGGATTGCTCGTTACACGCAGTATAAAATAATAGACTACACATTTTTATCAAAATTTGAGGTCATCTACCTGTAGTCATTTTGTTACTCTCAATTGTTATGAATCGGTTATAACATACAATTTTATTTTTATCCGTACTACCCAAGTGTAATTTTTTTTGTCCATTCCTGTATATTTTTTAAACGTTGAAATTTTGGTGTTATATAATTAATCTGAGCTTTTAACTGAATTGAATATCGATAACCTATGAGCCATTTTTTCATTTTTACTTTTTTTGGGAAACAAGATTGCTTCTTCAAGAACCCGTTTTTCGTGATAAAATGAAATCTGTAAATGTGTGACCTAAAAAACACATTTTATTTATTACCGCGTTTTCTTATAATTAAGCATTTCTTAATATCTTAATGATGCACAACAAAACCAATTGAAGCTGGTAAACAAAAGGCATCGGTTTACATTAATTTTTAGGAGTTAATTGTCCTTACAGAGCAAACTACCCGTGAAAGGTCACTTAACACAGCAAAACGTCCTTTGTATTTATGCGAAAGGGATTTAAAACAGATGAGAGGGAGAGGTTTGGTTCCGATGAGAAAAGACCTTCTATCCATTCTGCGTTTTCTGCTTGATTTAGCGAACAATAAATTTTAACTTTTAAGTGCGTTTGTGTGTTTTACGAGTTCTGGAAATCCATGAAAATTTAGACACCACCAGATTTAACTAAAGCGTTGCTTCAAACTTTCAAACTTTCATAATGAACATTTCAT
>NW_020441386.1:0-2086 GCF_000699045.2 Agrilus planipennis
ATTAAAAATGTTTTTCATAATAATTTTTAAAAAAGCATTCTAATAGAAAAGCCCAAATTTGCTAGAATTAGTGAAATTTCGGGCCACAGGTATCTATTGTACATGCAGTAGGTACATTACACTTACTAGGTGTTTGAATTGCCTTGCACCAAAGGTCAAAAGCCAAAATAAATTAACAAATCTCCGCCCACAATTTTAATTAAAAACCGGTCTTTTACAACTGTAAGGTACTACATGTACATATACATACACAGGTGAATCTATGTACACTAGATAAACAAGTACCGTTTGCTCAGCTTAAAGACCAAATAAAATCAGTATTAATTGACCTGTCAGTTACCACAGCTACTGTAACAGTTATATCAAACGACTTAATTACGATGTCTTATTTCCGAACTCTTTCAATTATTGACACCGACCTACTACATGGGTACGTACATATATGTTGCTACATCCAAACATAGTCACGCTTATTTAATAACATGCAAAAGTACGGATTTATCTTTTTTCATTTTATATCCAACAGGAAAAGTCGCTAACATGAATTATCACTGAGTCATTACGACCAGGGGACAAATATTATGAAACGTCAAGAACGTATCAGGAAAGCACAGGAAAGTACAAGAGTTCTAACTCGTTTTCAATTTTCGACGCATAATAAGAACTTTTTTCTTTAAACCCAATGAAAAGAAACACCTTCACGATTTTATTGTTGTTTTTAAATACTGCCTGCCTATTATTCAGAAAACACAAAACATATTTTAAATTAAAAGTGCAAATATAAACTTTAAGCAGTTTGCCAAGAGCTTTTCTAACTCTACCTCCCTAGAAAACAAAAGCTGATTTTGATACAATTCATATTAATGTAGGATATATACGACAGACGGGCAAACAGGAGAACATACAACAGTAAGGTGTCCAATTTCACAATTTGATTATGAAACCCTAATAGTTATGTATACAAAAAACAGAAAGATCGTAAGTTAATGCACCGTGGTCAGTTAGCACAGTGATCGTGATACTTACCAGGTCCGGTTCGTCCGTTTAAAAATCCATCTGAGCATGAAGAAGGGTGAAACAGAGAAGTAACTGCATCGCAATATAATTGAAAGAAAAGTTCATGCGAACAAGTCCTCAGTCCGAGCACATTTCACTAGAAAACCCGTAAACAGCGATATATATATCTCGCCACCACAGAAGAAACCGGAGCAAGTGCCCGACCACAACTAAGACCGATAACAACAGCGTCAATAATAACAATAACACGGCCAAGAAATAGCAATATAATGAAAGAAGGTATAGGTAAGTATATGTAAAAGAACCTATTGCTTATGTTGCCGCTGTTGCACGAACGCGGCACAACCGTTCAGCTGTTGAAGTACACTGTCAAACAGAAACCGGTCGTACAGGACACTCTTGGGCCAATGAAAGGCTTGTACAAGGCATGAGCGCTCTCGCTAGTCGCTAGCTCGCTAGCTGCTACAGACACGAAACAGATAGCTTAAGACAAACCATGGAAAACCGTGGAAACAGTCATATACCAAATTTAACGTAACAGGACGATAAACCTGAAGTATATATAAACCAAACCAATTGCGTTATTATTAGAAATCTAGTGTTGCATTGTAACAGTTTCTTTGTAAAATAGAATTAAACAATAACAATTAGAACACCCTGAAATGAACACAAAAAACTTTGATATTAGTAATATACAGGGTGTTCCCGAAATTTTAATTTTTCTAAACTGTTTCTCTAACTTTTGCTAGACCGGGACCAAGACTATATTAGTATTGTTTGCTGTTCATTACCTATCTATATTTATTATTGCAAGTTAACTTCCAAAACAACATAAACAATCAAAACTGAATTAACTTATGCACTAAGAGATGACAAGACAATAAATCTTTGAAAAAGTAAAGTTAATTATCTTCAGTCCAATAAAATGTACGGGAGGTAAATCGATCGACAGAGTTAGAAGTATGATACTTATTGTTAGTTTATTCTCTTTTATTATTTTCAAAAGAAAGAGAAGGTACTACAACCACGATCAAAATTTGTAAATTAAAATCATTAATGTACAATGATT
>NW_020441387.1:0-2086 GCF_000699045.2 Agrilus planipennis
ATTTTTAAATACCGTACAATAAATAGTAAATTTCTATAGATGTCCAAGGCGTTACAAATATTCCGATTTGCTTTTTTATGAGCGATACTTAATGGTAATACAAATACCTCATATATGTTTACATACACGTATGTGTTTAGAGTAGGTCCCTGGGTATACGTTACATGTGTTACATGTATGCATTATTTCAGATATATAAAGTATTAAATTCCACCCTCCGCTGCGAATATAGATAAACAATTAATTAATAATTATTTTGTAAAGAGCCAAAACCAATATTATATCTATATTTACATTTGTACATTTAGGTAGCTACCACAATTTTTGTCTTTTGATGTGACATGCTATTAAAAACTGTCTCATCGTATTTACTTACAATTAGTAGGTATTAAGTATTTACCTACTTAAAATGTGTAGGAAGACCGTGGTGATGTTTATGATTTTTGAGAAATTCTCTCTTAGTATTTGAAGCATCTAATTCTGATTATGAAGATTCTAAGAAAAATCTGTTTCTTGTCACATGCAATTGCTAATTGCTTTTAGCAACTAATCGATCGAATAAAAATTTTAGTCCACTTTGTTAATAACGTACTAATTGATGTTGGTATTTTGAGCTGCGATGGAGCAGTTACGGACAATGAACCACCATCTCTTTTATGCTTCATCCAAATGCCTTTGCGGTTTAGCAGGTCTGTGGTTTATTATAATTCTGTCAGTTGCGGCCAAGCCGAAAATTTTGGCCTCGAATGTCATATGTTACTCTAAACATAATTTGATGTTAATACAGACTGGTATAATGATAGATTTCTGTGCGGTCGTCATTTTCTTTCCTTTTTCTTTCTTGTTCGTCTGAATGTGCAAAACAGACATTAGTGGCGACCCATGTGACCACGACAAATAACCATGTCGACCATTCTTCATGTTAACTCCAACCATTATCGGATCGGACCTTAGAAAGCCATCTGTCATTTAATTTAAAACACCATCATTTAGGCTAAGCTAAGATTAATAAGTTTTAATAGACTTTACAAAAAAAAAATTGTTGGCAATAGCATAATAGTCACCAACAGAATGACCAAAAGTAGACGTTAGACGGGGACAGGGACTTATCTAATTTTATTTAATGAGAATAATCACATCAAAATTAATTGAACGAATTAGTTCCTTATAAGTTATACGTTCCTTATATTTTGCATTAGTAATGAGATGGTATTATTAAGGCAGCCTAAACTTAGGTGATAATTTCTTTTTGTTTTTTATCTTGAAGGTTAGGTTATGGTAACCAACTCTTTTTGTCCAGATTTAAATTCAGCCAAAAAGAGTTGGTCTACATATAGGCCTTTGACTACAACGGCGTTACTGCAATTTGCAAATGCCGTTTAGTTTGACCTGATTCGTACGTAGATATATTAGCCAAAAGTTCTGGATATAAAGACGAAAATTAAGCGACCGCAAAAAGCGGAATGCGTCAACGATATCCACTTACCTTTTTTCATGTGTACATATATAATACAAGTCCCATGTACCATGGTAATAATAGTTTGAAAATTCTTTAGTTGCATGCACATTAAACCATTTATCGTAAACCGTTATGTAATCTCGTTTATCGGTGTATCTTTACAAAATAGAGAGACGAGAAAAAGTGACCACCGTTTTTCGGTAATTATTTGTCAAACTTAACATATCACGAATATTTTCGTTATTTTTTCTCTGTGAATAAATCTATGACATACATAATGTACGTTGAACGTGGCAATTAAGAGAGCACATCACAAAAAAAAACCTTTTAAAATAACTTCTTTTCGTTTCACAAACTAATTCGACTTAAATAAACCTTATGAGAGGAACTAAAAGTCAGTTACAGGAAAATGGGAAAAGGTATGTACGTTATAACGGAGAGTCCGTAATAAGCATAGATTAGGGCTAGGTGATCGTTTGTTAATTGTAAAAAAAATACGCGATTAATTACAATAAATGATTATTATGTGACACGTATATAATATTTAAAGGCACGTGACACATTTATTATAACATTTTAGCGAAACTTTTTAAACTTTTTAATTAAATTGGTTTGTTGATGGTAAGC
>NW_020441388.1:0-2206 GCF_000699045.2 Agrilus planipennis
CAACAGATTTGTATGTAATAACACAATATTTTACGCTTTTAATTATTCTGAACCTCCAATATATTTTTGATTCAATAAAGCCGGGATACCAAAATAGATTCAATTTCCAAGTCTCTAGGCTCCGAATGCATATATCTTGCGGCTTTGGTTTTGATAAAAACTAAAACACATTTAATTTTAATAAAACAGATAGTTGACCGAATTTTTAATCGATTTTGCTTATAACTTTTGAAAATAGGTATCAATAATAATATTTTCTTTTTTTAGCCGGATTCCTTAGAGGAGGTGGTGGAGGCTTTGGAGGTGGCGGTGGTTATGGAGGCGGCGGTGGCTTCGGAGGAGGCCACGGAGGTGGATTTGGAGGTGGTCACGGAGGAGGATTTGGAGGTGGTTACGGAGGTGGAGGTGGACATGGAGGTGGCGGCGGTGCTAGAGTTATCAAAGTCATCAAGATCTCAGGAGGTGGTGGAGGACATGGAGGCGGAGGTGGATACGGAGGCGGAGGCGGATACGGAGGTGGTGGCGGTGGCGGATATGGAGGCGGTGGATGTAAGTAATTTGAAAACTTTAAAATCATATCGTAGTAGGTACCTGCTACCTACAGGTATAAAAAAATATGAACTATCTTCAATTTGAATATTTTTTCCAGGGAAATGGGGTTAAGCGGTTTTTGTACTACATCCCTTTCAGTTTAAATTTTAATTTATTATTTTCAATCAAAATACTTAATCTTTGGTTTTCTGTCCAATTTAAAAATAATACCATCCATCATGTAAATAAATTCAATAAACTTTTCTACTCCTAATCATAGCATTTTTATTTACCTTTCGATGATAATTCATAAACCTATGTAGATTATTTGCAAACCTACATTATTGTAGAAATATTTATACATATAAACATACAAAATACACAACTAATTAGCGTAATTAGGGCAATTTCCTTTTACTTTATTTATTTATTCTTAATTTTCTACATTACACATAAGTCAATTATGTACAAATAATTTGATCATCCACACTAATTCATCCGTTCGTGATATTTTATATAGGCAAGTACTTAAGGAATATGTTTATGAGGAAATACGTATATATTAGATAGAAAATTGCCCACTTTTACTAAGAAAAAACTTATCATCTAAAAAGAAGATTACTCGAAAACAATTTCTGAATATGGTTAACACCGGTAAAGAGACTTTTCCAGTTAAATATAGTTAAAAATCTGTACACTTAATCTAGAAGCAAAAACAAAAACAACTCCAACCTATGAATTCATCATCATCATAAGGTTGTCAGTCCTAAGACAGGTCGGACAGGTACCTCCACTCTTTCCTACCCTGAGCTAAACTTCGCATTTCCCTACAGCTAGAACAGCCCACATCCTTAACTATTTGCGAACAGTAATCTAACACCTAGGTCTACCTCTACCCCTCCTAACTCCTGTTTCTGCATCTAATATGTCTCTGACTAGACCTTGATGCCTAAGAAGGTGTCCTACCAATCTATCTCGCTTATTTTTTATTGACTTCCATAGAGTCCTTTGCTCTCCTATTCTTTCTAAAACCTCTTCATTTCTAACCTTTTCTGCCCACAATATCCTCATCATCCGCCTATAACACCACATTTCGAACGCTTCTAACCTTTTCTTTTCCGCCGCGCCCACTGTCCATGTTTCGCACCCGTACAATGCCGTGCTCCAAACATAAACCTTTAACAACCTTTTTCGAATTTCTAAATTATTTTCTAAAACCTATGAATTAAACGTGAAAAAATATAATTGCTTTAAAATAAAATAATAGTTAAAACGTATTGGGTTCCTAAACTCATTTAGTAAATGTAACCTTTCCGAACACTTTCGTTAGAAAATTAATAGCAATTCATCCTACTAAGCTTGTCTTGCACACATGATATTCCTCTCAGGTAGGATTCCACATTAGACGACAAGATTTCAAAATATTCAATGGATACTTAAATAATCCGCACATAAATATTACCATAATGCAAGAAAACAATGAGACAGGACATCCTAAAGATGGATTTTGGATTAACCGTAAGTAGCCAAAAACGCATGCCATGTACCTATATGTTATAGTTAAAACCCGTTTTCAGTCAATACTAGTTTTGACTAATGAAAACTACTTTTCACAAACTGCTTCTGTCAAAAATAGTTTTTGCTGGTTAAAACTGTTAAAACTAATTTTTTTTCA
>NW_020441389.1:0-2115 GCF_000699045.2 Agrilus planipennis
ATTTTGAATTCAAAATTCAAGTTGGTTGGTCTAGTTGTTAGATCGTAGATAGTGTCTGGGAGAACGCGGGTTTGACTTCGGGCCCTAGGTTTCCTTTGATTTCCTTGAATTGCGCGTTCAAATGCTAGTGCAGTAGTTTTTCATAGATAGGCTATCACTCTTCCACTGTCTCAATGATCTTTGATTCATGATTGAACAAAACTTTTGACAGGTACTGTATGAAAAAGTATGTTTAATGAACAAGAGTCGAGAGTATAATGAGCTTTTTTCTCCCCACCTACGATTTTGCCAGCGAGCATCCAAGACATTGGAATGGTCACTTCGCTATAGAAAGTAAATGAAGTATATCAGATGTTTCGACATTCACGTATTGATGATTCCACGAACAAAGAAGAAAGGGCGCGTTGACCACCCCAGAATTTAACGTTGATATCATTATATCATAAATATTAGTACGTCAGATCCTGGCGGCTCTTGTGTTCGTATTTATATGCAAGTGTGTGTGTGTATGTTCGTGCGTTACTAGTTGAAAAGATCGTTATCGCAAATAAGCAAGGCGATAATGTCACTTGTAAAGCGCAACGGTAGACGTCTTAATGCCGTGTTGCATGTAACATGTAACAAGTTTCGACCGTTCGTTCACTCGTTCTTCATTCGCGATAGACCAACGAGCAGCAATATTACCTGCAATATATTTAGTTGAATAGTTTAAGCAGGTTCTTGAAAGTGGGTTGTTCAATCTTTATGAGTAACAGAAGCGTAACTCGAAAGTTTTTTATGGGGTTGTTTTTAAGCAGTTAAAGGAACGTTTGTAGATATACTACCTACTCTTCTCCTCGACGAGAATTAAGTATAAAATAGTCACCCACAGAGGACGCATAAGAAAGGGTCATTAATTTAATTTGAACCATTGTGCGGAATTCTTAAATTAAACTGGTAATAAATAACGTTATTGCTTTTGCATGTCGAAATTTAGTTAATGTTCGAATACTTATTCACACGAAATTTACCATTACTGCTTAGTTAGAGGTAGTAAATTTTACTTGGATTTTAGCTCCTTACTTCGGATTTTTCCAAGCGGAACTAGGAAAGGAAACGTTATANTGCTCGAATTTTTAGTCATGAAAGGACGACGCTACGCTACGATTAAGGAGATAAAGATGGCATTGAAGGAGGAGCTGAGCAAGAACACAAAAAATGATTTTTTGGAATCCTTCGAGGATAAGAAGGTGGGAATTACTTTGAAGGGGACCAAGTAGATATTCATGCATAAATAAACAATTTTTGAAGAAACACAAAATTTTGAACAGACCTGGTGCATCTTACAGACGGGTTTTGTAATACGTCTACACTAAAAACTGATTGAGAACTAGACTGGATGCCTCTTCAGATTTTGTATAATATTTGTAGAACATTAAACCTAATTTCATTATAAGTAAGAGAGTGCACATTAAATACGTCGTGCAATCAAGATTTTGAATTCAAAATTCAAGTTGGTTGGTCTAGTTGTTAGATCGTAAATAGTGTCTGGGAGAACGTGGGTTTGACTTCGGGCCCTAGGTTTCCTTTGATTTCCTTGAATTGCGCATTCAAATGCTAGTGCAGTAGTTTTTCATAGATAGGCTATCACTCTTCCACTGTCTCAATGATCTTTGTCCCGTCAATGTTTCCAAGTTACTATCTATCTACCTATTCCCACGATTCCTAATGATGCAATGACTCTTATCAAGCAGCCGCCAGAAAAAAGATTGAGATGGTAAATACACCCTTTCTTTTTTGTTCTTGGAATCACTAATACATGAATGTTGAAAACTTTTGGTACCTACTTGCTTCTTAAGGATATGGAAGAGTGCTTAAATTGACCCCTGTAAATATGACACATTTCAGTGTTTTGTAAGTTTTTTAAATATATCCATATCTTATCGCCGTTCTCATAATTGCTCTTAGCAAAAATCAACGAAACAGGGTTCGTATCAATACCGCAAATGGGGGGAAAACCGGCTCTCTTGAGGGTGCAGGATGATGCTTCATGCACGTATGACGACATAAGTGGCTCTTACATACAACGCACGACCACCCCTCGGACCCGGAGGGTACATGCCACGTGCTTTCGTC
>NW_020441390.1:0-2176 GCF_000699045.2 Agrilus planipennis
ATTTCATAGCATGATATTAAAAATTAACAATATTATGCAAGTATAATATTTAGGAATGATAATGTTGGTAACAAAGGATTAGACTGACACTGAAACAGATATGATAGTGTATAAACATAGCAACAGGACAACTAGTGAAGAATTAAACTGCACCTTTAGTGTTAGTAAGACTTTTTTCCATGGTAAACCGATACAATTGTACCAGGATGAAAAAGAACCCCTTGAGATCTTCCCTGTCAGTATCAGTACGAGGTACTTTATCGACCCTGAAATTTGCCCGATCCCCTAACCGTCAACTCCAACTGGAAGACATAGACGTACCTAGGTCGTTAGATCCGGTTGCAATTCCTATCTTGTGGTTTGACTACCAGGGCGTGGGTTTGAGATACGCTAATTGCTGTACCGTGTCAGGGCCCACCGCTACTAGTATCTCCTAAAAGGTGAGCAAGGTAACCACATCAATTGCCAGTGCAACCTTAGACTGTTAGACAGGTAGAGTGATTTCTCTAGTGGGACCTTGTGTGGTACAAATATCCATTACTGGACAATGGTAAGTCGTCTCGGGTTTATTGACTGGGCGACTCTGTCCCTTTTTGATGAGTATAACGGATGAGGTCATTTTCACGAACCTCTCCTACACATCTTCACTAAGATTCCAGACTTTTCCCACATTTCGTAGGATCGATTGCGGGTGATCTTAGTTTTAGGGATGTCATAAACAGCCAAAAAGATTAAGACACATAAAATTCAGTTCAGTCACAGAATTGTATAACATTTGCCTGTTTGTATGTTTACTTTTATTGTCAGTATTTAGTGAATTTTAATGCATATTAAGTGACATTATTACAGCATACACATGAATTTTTTTAACAATCTCGAGGTTATATAGAGAGTTGGAAATTCCTCTTAAACTATTTCTGAATTTATCGTAGTAAATAAACTACTTAAATTCCTTAGTCTTTTTTAATATGACCACTAATTGTTTAGTGTTGATCAATTTATTATTAATTGTTGTAGTGTTTTCTTCTTCAATGAACTACTAAATGCCTGCAGTAATAAAAATGATCTATTTGAAATTATGCCTACATCAGATATTACAGTTATTATTATTTTAAGATTCAGCATAGTTGTACATACAAAGTCATCATCATCATCATCATAAGGTCGTCAGTCCTAAGACTGGTTGGACACGTACCTCTACTCTTTCCTATCCTGAGTTAAACTTCGCATTTCCCTAAAACTAGAACAGCCCACATCCTTAACTATTTGCGAACAGTAATCTAATCTAGGTCCACCTTTACCCCTCTTAACTCCTGTTTCTGCCTCTAAAATGTCTCTTACTAGACCTTCATGTCTGAGAAGGTGTCCTACTAACCTAACTCGCCTATTTTTTATTGACTTTCATAGAGTCCTCTGATTTCCTACTCTTTCCAATACCTCTTCATTCTCAACACATACAAAGTAAAGCCAAATATTGAAAAGTGCATTTACCTTTCTAATTATTAACCAAAGTCATTCTCATGACTGAACTTGGGCCATTTTCTAATATTTTTATTTCGGCATTTTACCCGATCCTTCTTGGCGCATTGAAAATTTAAATACTATCCCGGATCCCAAAACACTCTGTATTTACGTACTCTGTAGTTATATTTGCAGAAGATATCACAAGTGATCGGGAGTATAATGGTAGCTTCTTTATTTCCTAGTGAAATGGAATATTTGATAAGGGGTTGTACGCAACTCTAGTTGATACAGAGAGCTCTCCGATACATAAATATTTTCTGTTGGGATTTATGAAAAAGCCACAGGAAAATCTGTCGTCTCCTTTAACAATGGCCCGAGGATGGTAAGTCAACAATACATAGAATCCATTGCGATATAAGAGGAAAGCAAACACGCCAAAAGGAAAGGATTGTAAAAAAGGGATTGGCAAGTGAAGTAAGCTTTCGACACGCGAAGATTTAAATGTGCTCAAGAGACAGAGTTCTTTAAAGTTCACGCTTGATGATTCTGACGTTTATGAAATTAAATGAGTATGAACATTGCTAAATTGTTAAATTTAAAGGATGGATCCGAAAATATTCATCATCATCATAAGGTCATCAGTCCTTAGACTGGTTGGACACGTACCTCCACTCTTTCCTATCCTGAGCTAAACTTCGCATTTCCCTAAAAC
>NW_020441391.1:0-2085 GCF_000699045.2 Agrilus planipennis
TTTATTCGTGTGTCAACTCTGGAACATTGACATAATATGTCACATATAACTGACGTACACCTATGTATTATGATAATAGACTTTATTATTTATTATTATAGGTGTACGTCAGTTATATGTCACATATAACTGACGTACACCTATGTATTATGATAATAGACTTTATTATTTATTATTTATTACTTGAACAATTGACCAGTCGTAGATGACGAACACTGCTTACTTTATAAAATTTGTGTATCTTTTTCTATTCTATCCAGTTTTTAGTTCATGTTTTTTACGAGATAAAAATCGAGGGAGAGGTGTTTTGAATAATTTTTCTGTTAATAAAAATAAATTTAATCTGTTCGGTCAACGAATCTCCATAAAATGACGTGTGAAATTTCAATAACATTTTAACGGTTTAGTGAATCGATTTGTAATTTTTACAGGAGTTTTAGAATTGAATGTGGAACGTTCTTCCAAATTTTTATTTGTCTCGTAGCATTTTGACATACCTCCCAAACATCCTTAATGATGTGGGTTGTTCTAGTTTCAGGGAAATGCGAAGATTAGCTGAGGATAGGAAACAGTGGAGGTGCGTGCCCAACTAGTCTTAGGACTGACGACCTTATGATGATGAAGAATATTGAATTGTGGAACCAAACAAAAGATAAGGTAGGTATACAATGGAAAATATAAATTTGATTTTGTGCTGCTGCCTTATTCACACATGACGCCTAGACGGAAAAAATTAATAAAACGAATGTGCAACATGGCAAATTTAATATTTTATTAATTTCATCCGACGGGAGACCGTTGGATTTAATGCGTAAACGATAGCGTAAAGAAAAACTAATTTCAAGACAAATTTAACATTAGACGTAGTCACATATATATGTAGGTATGTTTCGACGTTGTACACAATTACGTTTGTCGTGAAAATAAATAATTTCAATTGACAGAGCATCCATAACTCAGACTCGATTAATTACGGAATGCACGATAACACACGCACAAAAATACACGTAGCGGTTATGTACGGAAGCACTAGGCCATTATACAATCTCGTAAAATATGTTGACTACGTGAAAATGAAATTGGCTAAGGGAATTTTAATTACAGTTATTAAAAATTAGCTGTCAAATCAAGCGGTTTTCTGTTAATGAAATTCAACGATTCCGCTTGAACAGACAGTGAAAATTAATGGGGACACTACTTCAGATGCGCAGTCTAATGATACGGAAGAACTTAATGCCGAGATTCACTTTCGAATCAAATCGACACTAATTTATCAATTATGAAAGCGTCTAATTACATTCAATAATTCTTTTCATATAAATGCGTATACACACACATATATATATCGAAGCAAACCTACAGTAAATATCGTTAGTTTGGGCTGTACGCATCAAAATCAAACGCAATTCCTACTTATAATAACATTTAAATAAATTGACCAAACTGTTGGTACATGATAAGCAAATATATGAACCATTAATATTCACCTTGAAGAACGCAAAGGATTTTGCTCGCCTAAAAATGAATTAAGCAAATGAATTGAAGTTTCTCAAAAGATTTTTACACTTATAAATATATAAAAAATTCTTCATCTTCATAAAGTTGTCAGTCCTAGAACTGGTTGCACAAAAAAAAAACTTTTGGGTGTTTCATTCCCACCAGCCAGTATTGCTAGTGGGCGGGCAGTCCCTCCGGACTATGCCTGAGGTGTCCTACTAACCTATCTCTCGCCTAGTTCCTATTAACTTCCATTGAGCCCCCTGTTCTCCTACTCTCTCTAATATCTCCTCATTTTTAACCTTCTCCAGCCACGGTATCCTCATTACTCGCCTGTATTCAGCACATTTCGAACGCTTTTTTTTTGTTTTCCGCCTCGGTTCGCACCCGTACAGCGCCGAGCTCCAGACATATACCTTCAACAATCTGTTAAAAATGTGTAGGTACCTCTAACTCCTCCTAGCTAGATGCTAATATTGTTGCATATACCATCTGGAAATCTAAGCATATCTACAAATCTTTTACCCCTGTATATCTATCCCTAATGTTATTGAAATATTCTTACAAAAATTTAATAGTTTGAGTAGT
>NW_020441392.1:0-2159 GCF_000699045.2 Agrilus planipennis
CAAAAATACTTTATTTAAGGCCTTAAATAAACATCGTAATTTTGTAATCGATTATTCTAAATTCACAGTATTTTTACATCAATAATATTGCACAGAAAAATGGCAAGTCATATTTACGGAACAACCTGATTTCCCAAATCTGTTCAAAGTAGTGTCACTATTGCTATCCGTTCCGGCCACTTCAGCATTTTTACAGAAAGAGTATTCTCTGTTATGAACTCAAAGTGGTGGGACGACAGGAATAAAGCTTCATTAAAACTAATTAAAAATGAACTTTGAATTTACTTAAATCTTTGTTTGCCATGTTTAGAGGTTATTAATGTATTTAAGAGCGACAGCAATTTGTTACTGGCTGCTAGGTGTAACAAAAAATATGTTTTTAAAAACAAAAAATAAAATACTTTATTTTTATGCTGAGTACTTTTTTTTTAANTCTGTCGCAGGAAGTTACTACATAAATTGCAAGTAATTTAGATAAAAGGAATTTAATCCGGAAAGACGGTCATGTGCTGGCTGGAAGCCGACAGTAATTCGACCCCGATATAAAGCAGAACCTATCAAGAGTTTTATTTTACGATTATTATCTAACATGAAAGTTGTCTTTGGCATTGGCACTTCTTTAAGCATTATTTTTATCGATTTTCTAAACTTGGTGGCAATTTTAACCTTTGCTAGTTGTGATTAAGTAGCTCTTATGTTTTTGCTCTCGAATTCGATTAATTTAGAAATTCAAGAAAAAATATTAACTCGACATTTTCAGACACACTTCTATCTTTCATGATTGCACTTCAATCATCATCATAAGGTCGCCAGTCCTAAGACTGGTTGAACACGCACCACCACTCTATCCTATCCTGAGCTAATCTTCGCATTTTCCTAAAACTAGAACATCCCATATCCTTAAATATTTGCGAACAGTAATCTAATCTAAGTCTACCTCTACCTCTCCTAACTCCCGTTTCTGCCTCTAATATATCTCTGACTAGACCTTCATGCCTGAGAAGGTGTCCTACTAACTTATCTCGCCTCCTATTTCTTATTGACTTCCATAGAGTCCTCTATTTTCCTATTCTTTCTAATACCTCGTCATTTCCAACCTTCTCTTTCCACAGTATCCTCATCATTCGCGTGTAACACCACATTTCGAACGCTTCTAACCTTTTCTTTTCCGCCACGCCCACCGTCCATGTTTCGCACCCGTACAGCGCCGCGCTCCAAACATACACCGTCAACAATCTTTTTCGAATTTCTAAATTAAACGATCGCGAGCATAGAAGTGATCTCTTTTTATTGAAGGCGACTCAACCTTGCGCTATCTTCTGCACTTTAGTAGATATGAATAGTTTTTCCATTGTCAGACACATTTTCCCTAATTTTAAGAGCGGGGGGGTTGTTTGTCGGCTTTTCACGCCTTAACTATCCAACCGATCTTAATGAAATTTTGTATACGCATTGTCAAGGATACAGAAAAGTACACAGGATACCTTTTATCCAGAAGAAAAATGTTGATCCCGAGGGATAGAAAAAATTAGTTTTACGTTATCGTCGATGATTTTTGACATGTATTTAGGACATCAACGCGAACACAGTCAGGGGTGTAATCTAGTAATCAATAGATAATCCACTATTAAGTAACTAACAATGTCATAGGATTTCATATATTTACCATTAATGAATACAAAAATCGATTCATAATCAATTACTAGCGATGCAACGGAAATATAACGGAAACAGAAATAAATAGTAAATTTTTGCGGACGCGGAAGTGTAATGATTTTAATTTTAATGCAGTGGTTGTACGCCTTTTTCGCGAACATTTGGTTACAAATTTTGCATTTAGTTGTTAACATCAACAAAATAATCCCAAATTGAACTCCATTTGGCTTCAAAATTGCACTTTTAATTTAAAATTTACACCACACTGAGCAAACACTATACAAAATAAATACAAGCGGATGTGAGAATGTATTCATAACTTCCGCAATCACGGAAGCGGAAGCCGAGGTCTGTTGCTACACTATCAACTACCCTCATCAATGATATGAATACAGGGGTATAAGATAGTTTATAACATATTCCTGATATATTTCTAACTTCAAGTCAATCATTTATTAGTTTCTAAACTTTGAAGTCTTTAAATAATATTTGAATTAATATTT
>NW_020441393.1:0-2120 GCF_000699045.2 Agrilus planipennis
TTACATGTCAATGATCACTTGTGACATTGTAAGGTCATAGATAGGATGCAATAATGGCTGTGGCTAAATGCCTGCTGACCGAACCATTAAATTGAATTAGATTAAGGTATGAAGAAACTGTCATTTACATGTATGACGTGCTATGCACGTAGGTTATGGTGGAAGAGGCTTCTCTGATTTACTTGGACAAAGTGCTATGTATTAAGCGTTATGCACTATGTAGGTTGAATTATGACTAGAAAGATTTCCCTGACATGCAGTAAATATTTAATTGCGGTACTATCAGTTGTCAAACATAAAAAAACGTAGACAATATTTCCTCGTCCATGCATTAAATCGGATGCGTACTATCTTACTGCGCAGCGGACCAGTGGCCAAAACTTAGTGACATTCTTACGGCTTGCTGCGATGCATCAAGAAAGCCATTTAGTTTCTGATCCATTCTTTAATTCGATATTAGAAACTGGCGGAAAAAAAAGAGAGGAGGTTATTTGATTTGGAAGCAAATAGGTCCAATTTTGACAAAACCCAATTTCCTGTATTAATAAAGATACGATTACTGCCTGATAAGCAGTTATATACTTAATAAATTATCGTAACTGGTAGGTATCTACTTTTGATCTTATGAGACATGAAACAGTATAATATGACACAAATATCTTAGTGCAAGCAGGGATGCGAAATTAAACCCCATTGATCAGTGTCAACGTAAGTGACATCTATGTGTGGTGAATTGAACCTGCTTCAGAAATTAGATGGCTCGCTCAAAATGGCACTTTCGCATGCGAAATCCATTTCATCCTTTAAATTCTCCTATAAGTGATTCAAATGTCGTTTTCAATGCTCGGACATCCAGATCCTTTTAGGCATCGCTAAAGCGACAAAAGTGGAAATTGCTCTTTTGTCGAGAGACGTGGGAATGCTTACAATTTAATCGGAAAAATAAAACGCAGCAGGCGACAAAAAAGGACAAAAGTAACAACAAACGGAAGTGGTTTAGAGTAAAAGCCTTTTTTAATCAAAAAAAAAAAACAGAATCTGATTGAAACTGTAGCGAATTGCACCATAATTGATTTTTGCCCTTTGAAGTGTGGCCCTGGTCGTTCAATTTCCTAACGTTGTGAACCTTAATTTAAAGGACCCCTTGGTTCGACCGTTATACTACGTTTCTACTATACTAATTTTGGTAGGTAGGTAGTTGATCCTTCAATGCAAATTTATTAAGAACAAGAAAAAAAAAGGCTATTTGAAAGAGAAAAAGCAAATATTTGCATCTGCTTTAGCAAACAATTGTAGAATCTGAAGTAATTCTCTAATGTAACCATCGTGCTTTGTTTTTTCTTGTGGGCATAGATGAACTTACATTTTATAAATTACCTTTTTCTAGGAATTTGATATTTTACATTTGACTTAAATGGTGATAATATCTATGTTTACAGAATAAATGTAAGTTTTTAATGAATATTTGTGCTGCTGAGATAGATGATGGTTTGACATTCTGAAAATTACTGACGATTAAAACGGCTAATGAATTATTGAAACTATCCAAATGACCCACTTTCGCTGTCCACGATTTTACCATTCGACCGGAATTCTTAAATAAAAATGGCTAATACTTTGACGCGTTAGGCTGGATCCACACTATAAGGTCGATCGCGGTTCGTTCGCGGTCAGATCTCGGTCTGGTAAAATATTATCAAATGAAAAACAATGTGTGCATTCATACTATCCGTAACAGTCAAGTTCCGGTCGAATTCCATTCCAGTCATGACATGTATCGATAGTATGAATGCTCTTCTGTTCCTGGTTCAGTCAGCTATTACCCGTTGAAGCGACAATTGCATCAAATGTAATTAATGTACATTTGAATCGTTTTATTAAATTCCTATTGTAAAAGTAAAACTAAAATACTGGTATGCAAGGAAAGAAAAAGTACGGAAAGAGCGAATATGAATATAGGAGACGAAAAATCAGTAGAAGTGGCTGATTTTAGATATCTAGGAAGTCAGATAAGTCAGGACGGAAGGAGTAGTAGGGATATAAAGCAGAGGATAGCGCAGGGTCGTGTCGCCTTTAATAAAAAGAAGTCACTTCTATGCTCGCGAACGGTTAATTTAGAA
>NW_020441394.1:0-378 GCF_000699045.2 Agrilus planipennis
ATACATTGTGCATTTAATATAGATCAATATGGCCCTTTACAGCATGTAATTTAAATGAATATTTTCGAAGATATTACAGATTTAAAATGCAGGGATATAGCGGTTGCAGCGGTACCGGCCGGTTTGTATTGTCTAATGACAAAAAAATTGTGAATGTTGTATATAAAGACATTCTGTAGTATATTTAGTATGTTCAGGGGGTGTCTTTTGAAAATTTCCCCTCCTCGATAATAATCTAAACAAAACAAAAATATATTTCGTATCAGCATTGCACCCGTGCGAATCTGGGGAGGGTCGCTTGTTAAATATAAATGCAATATAAATATACATACAAAGTAGAAATCTTCCCGAAGTGAGTTAGTTTTAATATGAAATATT
>NW_020441394.1:688-2082 GCF_000699045.2 Agrilus planipennis
CCTTTTTATTTCGATTGCTATATAAAAAATAAGAAAAAGCAAAAATTTGTAAACTTCTTTTCAGGAACTAGCTTCGAGTTAATGGACGGAATATTGGGCATGGCTATTTCACCTTACAAACCCGGAAAGGATCGCATACTCTATTATCGTGCATTGTCCAGTACCACAGAGAACTTCGTTAGCACATCATATCTGAGAAATCGTACCAGGTTTGAAAACAATCCTCAATCATCCCCAGAAATATTCCATGTAAGTTTTTCCATACAAAAAATTCATAAAACTTTTAACTTTTAATAGTTCAGATATTCAGTTAAATCAATAATTTCATATTAGAGAGTTCAGAAATCCTATAGCAAAACAATTGATATGCTATATATGAATTAAAAAAGATTAACAACTAATTCTGAATCATTCATTTGGCCTTATAGGATATTGTAATTAAAAATGAAAAGGTACTTGTGAGACATATTTACCGTATAATAAGTACAGATTAGCGCAGTTGGCGGACCAAGCTTTTGTAGTAATTGGTCCTTAGCTCGAAACAATATCTTGCACAATTCGGTATTGCACAATATTTCTGAGGGAAGCAACTTTAATGGCGACTCCATAACTAAAAAAAAGTGACCGAAAAATTACCGTTTTTTCGTTAAAAATTGCTTTTTGGGAGGTTGTTTCGGAACAATTACAACTAAAAACTTGGTTGTGCAGATAAAAGGATTTCATGTTTTCACCGACTGTGCTGGATGCCTGACGCTCGAAGCTGGCGGAAATTTTAAAAAAGGTGAAAAGAATAGACAGTTTTAGTCATAACAATTGCAGCCATTTTTCTTCAGTATTCCTATTAGGAGCGTAGATTAAATATTTAAAAGTAGGGATCGCACCTCCACTCTTTCCTGAGCTAGTCTTCGTATTTCCTTAACACTAGAATATCTTACATCATTAACTATCTGGGAACAGTAATCTAGGTCTAGGCGGTGGCGGACTAAGAGGGGGGCGGAAAGGGCGTTCCGTCCCGGGCCTCCGCTCTTGGGGGCCCCCAAATGCCTCCGCGTTCCCCTGATCAAATCCTAAATATGACTTTAAAAATGTACTCAGTACCTTCAAAGCTTCAGCACGATCAAAACACTACAGTCATCTAGACCTTTTACGCTGTATATGTACTAACATTCTTTTAACTTTGCCGAACGCGTCCAATACACTGGGGGAATTCCCGTCTTTTGTAGCGGGTACTTCCCCAGGAATCCCTGAATGAATGAAGTGCAAATACTTCACTCTTGTACGCCTACATTTACATTCACTACATTCTATTTACGTCGAAAAAAAAATCATTGGTCTCATTTAAAATAAATTAAATTTCATTACGTTGATATTTAAGTAATAAACGCGATATTATC
>NW_020441395.1:0-2114 GCF_000699045.2 Agrilus planipennis
ATAATGTTCATTCTTTATTATGTAATAATTATATATATTGAAAGGTCTGATGTATGCGTTTCTAAGTCAGTACTGGGTTATATAATTCTGGGTATTACATTTTTAAATTATGGATGAAAAAATGTATTTTGCATGCATTTTAAAGGAGTATTTATTCCAAGATTTAGATGGTTGAACAAGGCGGAGTCTCATAGGGAATGAACATTTATAGCGTTTTTAAAAAATAAATTCTTGTTTCTGGTACATCTATTCCTCTGTAAAAATATATGTTTTCTAGGAAACAAAATAGCTCTCCAAACATTCGTATGAAAGGAAATGCGAACATATTGTATGCATAATGTGCCGTTTGATTAACCAAGCTTAGTGGAGTCTGTATATACTTTTGTAAATATTTAAAAGCCGACATTAGCACAATATTTTTTTCTTCTTAGATTTACTGCGAACGACTCTACGATCCTAGAGGTGCTGTTTTGTTCTGAGTATTTATATGGAAATTCGAAAACATTTACTCCCACCTTATATTATATTAATATATTGGTGAAACAGCACTCGTGTTTAATTCCACTTTAATAACTTAATGTATATATATATTGCTGAAAATAATTATGTATTATTACTATTCATTTCTATAACTGTCAAGCACCTCTGTGCGTAGATATATATAAATAATTATTACTATCCCACCGCGACATTTAATTCGTTTGCTGACAGGTTATTCTATTTACCATTATTTGAAATCCATTACTTTAATGAATTATTCACAACATTGTAAACCATTACCAATAACGACCGACGCTATTATTTATAAATTAACTGATTGGAGATAAATTAGAATACAGGTGATGAAACCAAAATATATTTTATGTCCAATGATTTCAAAGGTAAAACAAAGTGTCTCTAATAAAATAATTCGAAGTGGTCTGTATTCTGTCGAAACTGCCAGTCGCGGATCACGATGTCGATCTTTTTGGATCTCATCAGCGCGTCGCAGACAGCTCCGACAGAACACACTGCGAGTCTGGCAGTTTTGACCGAATACAGACCACTTTGAATTATTTTATTCGATTATGGTAACGTGCCTATCACGTAGTGGTTAGCTATGTCGGGATTCGTTTCAGCAAGTAGATATCCATATATTTAAATGGACCTTGTTGGAGCATACGTTATCCTAAAATGTAGCATCGTACTACAGATTGCGTTTACCGCGCCATTTGTGATGTTTTCTAAAACGCGCTGTTAGGACAGCAGGTAAAAGTTGGTTTGCGTTCTTTCGGAGCTGTCTGCGATGCTCTGATGAGATCTAAAAAGACCGAAATCGCGATCCGCGTTTGGCAGTTTCGGCAGAATACAGACCACTTCGAATTATTTTATTCGATTATGGTAACATGCCTATCATGTAGTGGTTAGCTATGCCGAAATTTGTTTCAGCAAGTAGATATCCATATATACATACGTAATCCTAAAATGTAGCATCGTACTACAGATGGGGTTTACCGCGCCATTTGTGGTATTTTCGAAAGTGTCTCTAGGATTTACTATCTCATTAAAACAAAAAATAGAATGGAATTTAAAATGAGGAACAATCCATTTTTTCTTTCGATATTAAACAATTTTTGATAGACGGCGCTGATACAAAGTTTTAATTTCATGTTTTACATATAAGAGTTTTGTGAGGTTTTGTTTAAAAGCAATTTAACATGCACTTTGTTGTAGGAGTAGATATGCCCCAACTTATACTTTATTAAAAAGGTAAAAAGGTAAAAGTATGTTTAGTTTTTAAGAGAGTGGTAGTACGTCGTTATTTATATTTGATACTATTTGTAGTAATTCATAGTTCGTTGGACAGTTATTTATAAAAATTTCTCGTATAGTGCACTGATCAGAATAAATAATGTCGAAATCGCCGTAGTTGATCGATGTTTTCTTTGCGAGAAGGGGAGGACTGGGACTATTCTAGGAGTCAAAAGGCCTTTAAAGTTTAAAAAAAAAAAGCTCAACGATGATTTTTTTGAGTATGTATTAACTACACACACCGACCTTTTGTTGGTATCATTTATTGGTATCGAAAACTTTGCTTCTGTCTATAATTACTTAAATTTTTTTCGTATTGTACA
>NW_020441396.1:0-2089 GCF_000699045.2 Agrilus planipennis
GCCTAATGGTGCGCATATATATTGTTTATATTGGATATTACCTGAGACAGGTACCTGTAAAATTTGTAATTTATAATGGTCGTGACGTTTAAAAATGATGGTCAAGATAAATTTTCGGGCACATCTATTTCCAAATGATCGGGACATAAAAAACGGAGGACGAACGAACGAACGAACGAACGCGAAGTATCGGTTTATTTCGGATGGACGTACGACAGTGGACAATAAAAAGTAAAATAGTGATTTTTTGGGTGCTTGTTGGGAGTCAAATCTTTTAATTAACAATACGGGAAGTTTACGGGCTGTAGTGCGACTTTTTATGGCTTTATAGCTCGTAAAATACGCTCGAATTTAAAGGCATTTGTTTTCGGTGCCTTAATTTGCATCTAAAACCTCAAATATTACGGATATGGTCAACCATTTCGATTTTATCAGTTGTCGTGTTATTATTGTTATTATGATGGCAGAATGGACATAAATTGCTCACGATAAAATACACTTTATCGCTGCCTTTTTACGATGTGAAAATTCAAAAATAACAATATGATAGAAAATAGATGAGAAGTTTGGTCTAAGGAGCATCCAAAGTTCAATAAGTTGATTTCCAAATTTCCACAAAATTGATTCACTTTTTGGGTATAAAATTGTTTATTTAAATCGTTTCCACCGGTTGCTCAGAAGAGCTTTAATGTTTTGTACATGCAACTGTGCTTTCAATCCTTTCAGTCCTAAGACTGGTTAGACATGTACCTCCACTCTTTCCTAACCTGAACTAAACTTCGCATTTCCCTAAAACTAGAACAACCCGCATCCTTAACTATTTGCGAACAGTAATCTAATCTAGGTCTACGTCTACCCCTCCGAACTCCTGTTTCTGCCTCTAATATGTCTCTAATCAAACCTTCATGCCTGAGGAGGTGTCCTACCAACCTGTCTCGCTTATTTCATATTGACTTCCATAGACTCCTCTGTTCTCCTATTCTTTCTAATACCGTAATCCTTAATTCGAAGTCGTTGGATATTAAAATGAAATCAAAGACTAAAGCACATTAAGTAAAGGCTTTGGGCTTAGGACTTTTAGCGCTTTCGCTGAGGGCTTTGCACAGCTCTGGATGTAATTAATTTTGCTACATATATTCATGCTCTTTTAGCAGTCAAATGATCGAGTAATACATTTCAATATCCGTTTGAGACGTAAAATTTTAACCATCTTATTTTATGTATCTATATCAAATTTTTTTAGCAATGAGTATCAACATGTTTAAGTAAAAACACGGGTAATTTCGTTTCTATTTATAGCCTGATGCCCTCAAGTTACTTTGATGTATTTTGTCTTGTACACGAGGCATTTTAAATTCACAAACCTGACTGATATTGATGATGCGGCCGTGGTATTGATTGATGAACGAAGCTGACGTTACAAATATACTCGAAATTAGATCCAGGAATTCTTCTTTATACCTATTTCTTATTAGACGGTGGAAGCAGTGAATCAATCGACACGAGCTTTTCACTGGAAAAGAATCATCACAGGGAATCATTGTATGTCCCTTTCGTTCGGGCGTTTAGACTAAACGAAATTCTTGTGTTAATTAATAGTTAGATAATCCTTTTTATAACTGCAAACTTCTAAATCCTAAATATTATCTATTGGTTTCTGTTGGATTAATTTTCTGTTGAATGACAGGTTTGCAAAGCACAAGATTTGGATGTCGCAGCATTTATTCAAAAATCAAAATTAATCATTCATTTTACATTATGTTATCATTAAGAAAATTAAAGTAGAAGAATTATCAAGTCGATGCTGTGATAACGTTCACTACCCAACTAGAATTTTGAGAGGGGTGCAGGTAGGGTCCCTAAGTGGGTAGCCCACTACCCTCTTGTGGGCCCCATGAAGTTGCAAGTAAAGGGCATATAACGCCTTGCCGTATTTGTGCATGATCAGGAAAGCGGGGAAGAATTATTGCTACCCAGTTAAAACTTTTTGGAAAAATGAACTTTATTTTTTATGAAAAATACAAAATTGAATGAGAAATATATTTTACCAACAAGAAACTGTTCACTTTTACATATGGAGCAACGGTAT
>NW_020441397.1:0-2058 GCF_000699045.2 Agrilus planipennis
TATTGTTTATAAAGTAATCTTAACTTTACACATAGTTTCCCAAAGAAATTCAAATATTTTGATAAACAGAGGATATTGAATGTAATGGTGGATATTGGTTTATGGGCCACCTTGCATTCGAATTACAAATTTATAAGGAAAACATAAATTCTTCATTTGGAATATTTCTTGGCATCATAAGAAAAAATTAAACCTTAGCTTTCTGTAATAGTAAATATACATTAATTTGGTAATTTTATATTTTGAACTGAACTACAAATAAATAATGCAATAAGGAAAGGTCGGTCCAAATGTATTTGTTTAGCAAAATATACTAATTGGGGTTTTACCATGTATTAAGCAAGAAAACCCCTTATGGATTGTCGTAACTTCGAGCTACAGATTTTGTGTTATGGCCCTGTCCGAGGAGCGTGTGTCAGTTCGCTACTAGTGTTGAGTTAACAGTTCTTTGGTCTTGCAGCTTTAACTAAAGGCCCCCATAATGGTGGGGTTGGCTGTACGGTATCGGTATCGGCTTCGGCAGCAAAATGCCTGATAAACAATGAGCCCATTGTGAGCTCTCCATCACGTTTCGGCGCTACATAAGAACTCTCGACCTCTTCGGCTGAGTACCGTTGCTCAGCTGGTCATCGATTATCTGACCTGGTGCCTTCGATCGCATCGCAGCAAGCGTCGCCTTCTCGCCTTCTCGTAGGGCAGGGTGGCCATCGTCACCATAGTCGTACACCGTGCACTACACGTAACAAGTAACTGCTGGCCGCTAACAACGAAAAGGCGTAGCGGCCAGTTCACGTCGACCAACTAACTATTGTACGAAATCTTCCACCCACAATTTATGGCGATTCTTACATGAAACCCTCATGGAAATTACCTCCACTCGCTCCCAACTTTGATTATTTTCGCGAAAATATCTCCTCACAATCCGTAAAATACCAGCCCAACTGCAAAATTCTTTACTATCTAACATTATACTAACCACAGCGTAATATTCGACCACAATAGGAATTACATTAATTCATAATCTAATTGACCACAACCGAATCTACAAATTGACAAAAACGTATGAAAATAAAAAATATTTCATTTAACCACAATGTAAAGTTCAATTGCACATTTAATGAGTGTGTCGGCACAACATATGAAAGTGATAACCCACAATAGATAACAACTATAACCCTAAGTTTAACGAACGTATCTATACATGTAACACGACCGCAACGTACAAACTTTCTACCACAACGTACACAAGTGAGTTTATATATACCACAATGCCAGATCTAAAGGCTTGTTTCAACAATGGAAAAGAAATTTAAACCAAATTATTTATTCAATCACTTTATGAACTCGACATAACATACCTTGACAAGGACGCATGCAAGAATTACTTCATCGTTGCTTGACAACATTTATTTGTAAGGTATCTAACACAATTTTTTCATTTAACGACTTTCCGAACTGTAATTATACATTTCAAAAATGTGCAGCCTTAATAATTTCGTAAAATATTTCAGTCACAACGTAATATAAATTTCACCACAACACACTCTTAACGAACGTATTTCATTGTCGTCAATATTAAAAACTAAAAGTGTTCCTTTTTATTTTTGCCATCCGTTATTCATTAAATGAAATACTTCGCATTGATGGGTAATGTAATAGTGAAAATAAAATTAATATGTCCGATAGGGATATATGTAGTGATCAGCAAAATTGAATTTTCCGGGTAAATTGCCACAAATCATCAGGTACTAAACAGTATATAGGGTTATTGGAATTATCCTGTCAGCACCATTTGTCTCTTGCAATGGATAATGCATTCCATTACACTGTCCGATCTCCGTAGCCCACTTTTTCGATGACTATGATTTGCTGCTAACAGGAAAATATCATTTCCACTCCATCATGTCACTCTCCACGCTAGTCTTCTAAAAATTTATTTATACACATTTCTTCTTAACTACCTAGAGTGTGTAATCTTTCTTTACTGGAACCCAAAAGAGCGAGCTTTTTCATTCGTTCGTAACGTCTACTTTATAGAGAGATTTTCGAAAGAATTTT
>NW_020441398.1:0-2074 GCF_000699045.2 Agrilus planipennis
TTTCGAGTATTTAATTCTTATTTACGTATAATAACATTACACACCTGAAAATGATCCCATAAGATCAAAACAGTTGTCGTGTTTGACAAAAAATAGTTATTAGTATTGTAGCGAGCACGAGTGTGTTTGTGTGCGGTCGGGCACACGTGTGCTTGAACGGCTTATCGATTCGCCGACTAACCGCAGGCACCTTTCTTCATGTGCGCCGTATTTGTAAACGTGTGTGTCGTACCTGCGTTCTGGGAAAGGAGTTAAACAGTTCAAAGAAAAAATAAACTATCCGGATGTCTCCAGAAGGTTCCCGAAAGTAAACAAAAGAGTATTTAAAGGAAGCGGCGATCGCCGAGAGGAGGAGAAATAAATTGATCGTTGCAGAAGTGAATCCAGAAATAAATTAACAGTGATAGTAGTGAAATAAATAGCGCAGTGAGTAGTGATATATCATAATATTAGTGTAAATAAATAGTTTTTGTCGTTGTCAGTCTTAGAAGTTAATTTTGTTAAACCCACGAACATTACAGTATGTTTTCTTTATTTTAATACTGTCAGTTAATTATTATAAATTGAAGAGTTCATTCTAATTAATAAGAACACGTATTATATATAAACATATATGTATTTTGTGCAATCTTTCAACTTCATAACTTTGACTGTTAAATTTTTAAACAAGTACCTATGTTGCTTTTATGGAAGTAATAATCTTAAAAGCCTAACAACTAACAATATGTATTTAGTAATAGCCGCATTCGTAATAGGTTAACCGTAATAAAATTCAACGTAATTAAAGTCTTTACTGCCAATTTAATTGTTACATTGAGTATAATGGTAAATAAATTGGCTAAAAAATGGTTATAAACATAATTTGGGTTACAATAAAGTGTCGATGGTGATGCATGCTTTCTTTGAAACATTCCTGTCTAATAATAAAATTGCAATAATAGTTCATTTAATAGGTCTTGATATCCAAGTTATTATTATTGTTATTCCTAAATTCACTAACAAAGGCTTGCTTTCTTTTTTTCTCTTATTCATTTGAAGTCCCATACCAATACTAGTCGTATTGTAGCGAGCACGAGCGTGTTTGTGTGCGATCGGGCATACGTGTGTGTGAGCGGCTTATCGTTTCGCCGACTAGCCGCTGGCGCCTTTCTTCATGTGGGTCGTATTTGTAAATGTGTGTGTCGTACCTGCGTTCTGGGAAAGCAGTTAAACAGTTCAAAGAAAAAATAAACTATCCGGATGTTTCCAGAAGGTTCAAGAAAGTAGACAAAAGAGTACAATTTAAAGGAAGATATAAGTAAAAATAAATTTACCGTTGCATAAGTGAATCCAGGAATAAATTGACAGTGATAGAAATGAAATAAATAGCGCAGTGAATAGTGATATATCAACAGCAGTGTAAATAAATAGAATAATTCACTACCTAAGTTTTTTAATAATTAGTGTAAATAAATAGTTTTTATCGTTATCAGTCTTAGAAGTTAATTTTGTTAAACCCACGAACATTACAATATCTAGTTTTCTTCATAGTATTTATATGTTCAATCCATCTCATGTAGCGGTCAAAATATATTGCCAATTATTTAGTGCATTTAACTCTTTGTATATTGATATTATTAATTACAACATTTATACTGCAGACGGACATTTTAAGGGTTCTACTTTTGCCATTTGGCTAATATTGGACATTAAAAAGGAAGAAAATAGCATTTCTATGTATTTCTCGACTACCAAGTTATAGAAATTGAATGTATATTATAGATAAAATAAATAGTACATTAAGAAACAGAATACTCACATATAGTTTGTATAATAGGAAGAGCTATTCTAAATATACAGAAACATAAGATGTCGTTGGCCATGGTTGATGTTTTCTGAAAAAAAAAACGAAAGAAAGGTTGATTACTGAAGCTGCACAAACACTTTTGCATGCCTTTCCCTTTTTACGCTAATAACATAATATATCTATTTTCAAAAATTCATTCACCAATATTTACAATGGACTTACTTACTGGGTAGACATAAGCTTATGACTTTGTTAAAATGAAAGAGCTTTTCGTGGAGACCAATTTTG
>NW_020441399.1:0-2065 GCF_000699045.2 Agrilus planipennis
AAGAACAAAACCAGGAAATGATGCACAGATTGTTGTTAATACAAGATGATTTGTTAAATGAATAATAATACAATATTTTATAAAAATATAAAGGACTTATCCCGTTCCAGGATAAGGATATAGGGCGTATTTAATTTGACGTTACTTGCATATAAACAAAATGGCGACAAACACTGTTGCCAAATCGTTTATATATTTTTTTGACATATGTCAATTAATCTTAACCTAAAATATTGACATGTGTCAGTTTTAACATCCTTCAAAGAGGAAAAGTGGCAACGCTATAACGTACTGCTAACTATTCTGTTTAAATTCTTGCACTCATCCAACACAACTAAAATCCTACATCCTTAATAAAATATAAAAGTAATAAAATATTTATTATCGAATTCACTAAAATAAATATAATAATCACAGATACGATAAACAGATTACATAATAGTATGGGGTAAAAAGTAGATATAGTGGCAGAGTTTATATTTGAGCTTAAAAATTAGACATTAGGCATTACCACTTACAATATCAATAATTAATTGCTAAGTCTATCTATAAAACACTAAAGTACGACTTAGATGTTACTAAAATTCGTATTATTTAAAAAATTAACCAACAGAAACTTTACAGACATATAAGTATTTTTGTACAAATTTACTGGCCGAGAATTAGTTAATTACATTATGACTATCGGTCTGATTACCTATAATACTTTCCTTCAGTAATTTTAAATTTAGATTAATTACATCCTTACAGAACTGATACTCTTGTAATTCAACAAAATCGGATATTATTATATTAACGCCGCTCGGGCCTGGCTTTTGTAGGTTTATCCAGTTGAATTTATATTTGTCCAGTGGTAAAACACATTTTGATTTTAAATTTCCTAAAAAATCATCTTATATTGAAAGCTTCATCATATCGATTTTGATGATATGATTTGAAAATTTTAAAAACTTCTAGACAACGAAAACAATTTCGATTTTTAATACAAAATTAATTCAGGGTTACGTACAACGTACGTATGTCATGAAACCTAGAATTCGATCCGAAAAAGTGGAATTCTAAGGCTGAAGGTCAAAATTATGAATTTGAAATCAAGAATCAGATAATTTATGGGCCATTTTCCTGTGCGTGAATAATAAAAACGAAAAATGAACTCTAATTGGATCTAACAAAAAGAAACTTGGCCAGACCAAAATTTCTCCACTATTTTTCATAAAATATGGAGTAATTTTAAGTAAATTATACCGTCAAAACCAAGAGGTTAAACCGACATATTTTACTATTTCTCCCCCTTCCCTCCTTATATCGAAATGGCCCCAGTTCCCACCTTTAGATCATGTAAGAAAAAATACTTTAAATTACTTAAAAACCGATGTATCAGACGACATGTTGGAACGACATCTTTTTTTTGCGCATCAGGTCCTTAACTACAGGCTCAAACAAAATTTTTTCAAAGATCGTATAAAAACATTAATAATCTCGAAATTGCATGCGAACTTACCTAACAAGTACCTGCAAACGAACCAAACTGTAGGGGTCAAAATGACTTGTGAAACGTATCCATAAGTAGGATTCCTTGTGACTAGTCCCTCGTTTAATTTATCTATTAAGGTTTCAGGACTTAAAGTATTAGGCCAAGGGGTTGGGAAATTTGCCGAAGGCCATAAGTCTGGATGATTATATCTAGCTTCATTCGACCTATAAATAATGATAACCTACAAAACAAACACTTGTCGATAAACTCAACGAAAACTTCTGGACAATTCAAAAGCGTTATTTCATCATACAGGGTGTTCCAGAAATGTTGGTGTAAAAGTACACAATTTTATTCTGTGTAGCAAGACAACTGACTTAAGACAGTGATCATGTTTAATCATACGCTCAATTGTAAAAATAATAAGGTACCGCAGTTTTTGACGTGACAACGTCTTATAATTCGATGGAGCCGGCTGAACGCACGAAAAAACATGACTCATGCGGCGTTACCTCGCTCTGAGGCGTTCCATTTAAGGCTTGAAGTGCAAGCGAGAGCGCGGAACGAGCGACAAAGAGGCACAATCGGCCT
>NW_020441399.1:2134-3060 GCF_000699045.2 Agrilus planipennis
CCATTTACCTCCTTCTCTATATCCATACAAAATATCTATCAAACAAATAAAATTAAAATTTTCTTTTGAAAAATGAAACCATTCCATCAGTATTTTCTTATGACGTTGTCACGTTCAACTATCGTCAGTAAACCGACTTTACAGACAACCGATTTTTACTTTAAATCGTAATTTACTCCATAATTAAGTCTTAAATCAGAACAATAAATGAAATGTTTAGGTTCCAGGGGAAAACTCTGACTTAATCCACGAAGAAGATATTTTATACTTTATCAAAAAAAATCAAATAAATGAATTAATTAAGGAGAATAAATAAGTTATTGCATCAGCAGGCCGCCTGTGTGGCATTGAACCAACTAACTGATGCTTTACAAGTTGAGGTTACGTATCAGAACTTCAAGAAAATTTGGACATCAAACTGATGCCACTGTTTTTACTGGGATAAAAGGCTAGGAATAACGAAAGAAGAAATATTATGTTTTTCAAGGAATAGTAGTGTATAGATGGGACAATCAAAACTGGCAAAGTCCGTAATACATTAGAATGGACGTATCTATTTTCTTGTTTCAACTTGGGACTGTAGTCATTTGCCACGTTTTGAACACGCCCTTGTTGAGTTAGGTAATGCTTCATGAGTAGTAAAAACAAAGTGTAAAGAGATAACTGGATAATAGTAACCGGTGCAGCGGTTAGAAGTACGTAAACGATCAGGGTCGGCTTTACAACAGCCTGGCTGGAACTATATCTTTAAGGATGTTTGGGAGGCATGTCAAAATGCTACGAGACAAATAAAAATTTGGAAGAACGTTCCTCATTCAATTCTAAAACTCATGTAAAAATTACAAATCGATTCACTAAACCGTTAAAAAGTTATTGAAATTTTAAAAAATTGTAATTTTACACGTCATTTTATGGAGATTCGTTAA
>NW_020441400.1:0-2049 GCF_000699045.2 Agrilus planipennis
CAGGCGCTACGAAAAATAACAACTATCTATTAAAATTAATATCGGAAAGGTCGGCAGTTTTTATCAGTGAGCTCAGTGTTTGATCTCTTTATAGGAACTTGTTTAAAAACTATTGTTAGTGCTAAACGACGTTAAAGCGTTTTAATGCTATCGTTGGATCTTTAATTAATGCTAGGTCTATACGCATTAGTTGTTCCGTGCGCTATCCATTTAATTACGATTTTTCTATGCCGCATAATCACAAGAGTTTATCCTGCTTGAACTATTATATCCTAAACGAAGTAATTTACCGGCAGAAAGTCTACTCCGGGTACTACTTGCTACCTACGTGGTGTAAGATATGTCCGTGCTGTTTGTAAGAAAGCTGTACCTAATAAATAACTGTCTGTGGAAAACAACGGCCAGTGGTGGAGAGAGTCGATAAAGTAGTAAGAATATGCCACCTAACATTTTCTTGTACTGTTATCGCCGTTGGAAATTATGGTTAGGTATTCGTTGTTGCAGTGAAATATGCATCTACCTAATTGCGCGTTTATTAATAAATACATACTTATAAGGAAATTCATTATGCAGCTATACAGATTTTTTTTCACGGATTAAAACGATTACGTTAGGTATAAATTATAAGACTAACGGATAATGTTTAATATTTTTTCAAATTCTCGTTTGTTTTTCACTGTACAAGATCGTATAATGAGATCGTTTTTGCCTTGTGATTTTAGAACCCTGTACCTACCCAAATGGTCCGAACTGAACCTTATAAGTAATAATAAAATAATCCTTTTCAGTAGTTAACCGAAGCATGAATAGCGATTTTGGTTTTATGCGATCTCATCAGCACGCCATGGGCAATATATCAAGTGTTCAATAAAGACGATTAGAACCATTTTGTGGCTCGCATATAACGAAGGGGTGAATTTGCTGTAAACATGTCGAATTTGGGGACTGTGTAACAGATAACTCATATTATGTTAAACATTTTTTTTTATTTCAGAAAATACTACAAACGGCACAGTGAACGCCATCTGTAGCACGATGCTACATTTTAGGATTACGTATTGCGTATTTTGTATAAGATATTGTTTGAAAGATTTTTTTAATACACACATATCCTGGAAAATGTATACCTACATTTCCTAGGAATTGTATGAAATTCCGATATTGTACTAGAAAATGTGTAAAACACATGTTTTCTGTAAATAAAATGAATACCCTCCCTTCGCTCTGCCATAATATAATTTATTTCACACATTTCCAGGCGATTTTAGGAATTATATTAATTTCCTAGGAATTGTCAACAATGACGGATTACACATATTTCTGTTAAGATATACATGTTACATTGTCACGCAATCTAGTAAACATGCCTACCAGCCTCGAAAACATCTCTTCTTAATTATTATTAACTGTTAATAAACATAACAACACCTTCAAATTGTTTATCCGTTTATTATCATTAGACAAAAATTTTCAGTCTCTCTGCAGTCTCTCAGTGTCTCTGAGAGCGTCTCTCACAGTCTCTCAGTTATTAGATTAAAATCCCTAAGAAAGATTACAAATTATAAAGCACTTTTATGAAGTAGTTCGTAAGTACTAAACCGTGGCAACTAGTTCATGAGAGGACCTAAATTACAGTGCTTCTAAGCCTTGGAAAGATTGGAAGCAAATACACTAACCTCAGTCTCTAACTGAGGATGACAATTTTGATGTAGGCTTTAAATGTATTATGTGAAATTTCGGGTCTTCTTTCTAGGACATTTTAGACAAATACTAGTACAGTAATATTCCGTAGATACTCTGTTACTTCTTTATTGTCTTCATCTTTCTCTCTCTAACCAACAGAACCTCTGATTTCTGAAAGGAATTTGCTAAAGAGAGCCTTCCGCCCTACCCTTCGGTTTTACTGCACTACAGTGTAGATCTAAAAAACTGTCCGCTTACCAGAAATAATAGATTGACGGAATAAAACACGGAAAATGTGTTTGTAATTTCAATGATCTTTTGTTTTTCTCGTAAAAAATGGCCCCTATCTACAGAAACGAATTCATC
>NW_020441401.1:0-4212 GCF_000699045.2 Agrilus planipennis
TTCTGCCTCTAATATGTCTCTGACTAGACCTTCATGCCTGAGAAGGTGTCCTACCAACCTATCTCGCCTATTTTTTATTGTCTTCTGTACATTTTATAAAAAAAAATACTGTGTCCGAGCGGTAGAAAAATTAGTTTTATGTGGTCGATTTCACGCTTTAATTACTCAATCGATCATCATGAAATTTTGTAGACATTGTTAGAGGTACAGAAAAGGACAAGGTGCCTTTTATGCAGAAAAAAAATACTGTTGTCCGATTGTTCATCTTATTTATAATTTTATATTTCGTGAATATTTTTGCTAATACTTTTGTTGTTTTCTTAATTTTGTATTTCCTAACTTACTTTTGTTGGTCCAAAGATATGATATTTTTATGTTAATGCTAGGGAAAACTGGAATTTCGTGATTCTGGAAAGTTGCCAGAATTAGAATGAAGTTGTTGAGGAATATGTTTCATTTCAACTTAATGACTTGCATTTCTGTCCGTTTTACAGAAGGATTATGAACCGCCCCATTTAAGAAACTAGCTAGGCATAATGTGTTTATTTAGGCCGAGATTCTGAACTAGTTTTTGTTAATTATAATTGTTATTTTAATTAATTATGTAGGTTATAACAGTAGGAAATATTTAAAAAACTTCTAGACCCATCAGAAAGCATTCCTTACGTGTGTCCTATTTTTTGTTTGTAGTGCTTTAGTTTGCATTAATTTCGAATGCATTTTTTTTTGGTGTTGAATCATTTTAACATAGAAGATAATCTGACCATGTTTTACATTTTTTCATTTGGTGAGATCAATATTTATCTATACATGTAGTAAAATATACTACTATCTCCTGATCTTTAAACATACTCTAAGGATAAATTTTCTATTACGTATAAATCATTTATTTAACATCAAAGGACCCTCGATGTACAGTTATTTACATTGTAATCTGTTATTTATTTGACTTGCATGTTTATATCATTCTTTTGTTTGTCACAATTTATGTATACTATGTCCCATTGGATCCTTACGTATCTATACGGTTGTAGAACTTTCCTAAATATTTCCGGAAACTTCCCGTAAGTTCCCTTTGTCGCGTTGCCTCTGTTGTGTCCATGTACGATTTATGACTGCATGCAACATTAGTATATAAACTACCAACTCCAGTTAAATTAACCTAACTTAACAATTTAAAGTAGAGACAAATCCCAAAGTTAAAGTTACATTTTAAAAATTTCTGGCTTACAGAGTAACGTACTGTACATTCTTTACATGATAGTATATGATTTGACATTTCTGAAATAACTATTTTGAATCCAGAAAGTAATAAATTATGTCTAGTTCTAATTCTAGATTTGTTGTCAGAACTAATTAATGGATTAAATAATTCAGATTGTGATTAATAGACAAAAGAATAGTGTAACTTAATTATAATCGATTAAGATCTCATTTGATATGGTTCAGTTATCTTTAAAAGGGTTTTGTTGAAATGGTACATAACAAATTGTGTATAAATGCCTGTTTGACTTAAAAGGACATTTTGAAGACTACAATCGATAATAATAATTTTCGAGTTAAAAAATGACTTAATAGTAGTACTCTTTAGAAAATAACCTTTACTGTACTAGAATTTTAATCGTATGAATCTATTAGAAATTCTAAAGAGTGTAAACAAGTGTTAATGGAAAATTTGTAATATTAAATGCAACTTTATGTAAATTTAATATTTGATCCAAATTACCTTTTTACGCTTAATAATTTTATTTTTCCATTTCTCATTGTTTCTAAAATTAATTGACTACGGCAAAATTAAATTATGTAAATAAATTTGAATTTCGAGCAAGTCTTGGAAATTTATTTTCGAATGTAACAAATAATTGGTAGGTACTTTTTTTTCAGTTTAGTTGAACGTCAGAAAGAGTTTATGTACTAGTGCCAGACCGTTACTAATGAGTTAGAGCCTATAATCATTTATTATTTATCGCAGAATATTTAGAATTAAGTAAACCCGATCGTCTTGTTTTGATTAATGTAAATTCATGTTCCGAAAAAACTTGTTTTTGATGTAAACACCGAACTACATTCTAAATTTAGCGTTGCAATCTATCAATAAACACGTATCCATATGTCTACATATAGACATATGTGTTTACTGTTGTTCTTCAGGCACCTGATTCTCTACCCATAACATAAAATACTCGAAATTAATAAAGAAAAAACTGTTGTTGTTATCACATCCTCGCCGGGATTGGAACCCGGGATTTTTGGCTTCACGCAACAATGGTCACAAATCCGTCGAGCTAACGTTTATTTATTAATACTATACTAATGTATATGTATGAAATACTATTTGAAACACATTTAATGTTAGTTAATTTTGTAATTACTAAAATTGTACTTGTCCACACAGTTGTTTTGTTATTACCAAAGATCACAAATGTGATTAAAGCTCTACAAGTGAAAATTGATATAAATCTTGATTATTTTAACTTTATTGTTTGTTTTCTCATATTGATTGAATAGTTTTCTTGCTATCTCCAACCATAAACTCTTGATTGCATTTTCCAGGCGTTCTACTCCAGACGTGTCACCCTGTTCGACGTAAGAAGATAATAAGTAACTATAATCGATTTACGAAAGTATAACGTTTGGCTTATCTTCTAAGGTACCTCTACTAGGTAAAACACTCCAAGTCATGACATTAATTGGATGTGATAACATTTGTGTTTGGCATGTTCTAAGTAATTTTATTTTTCTTCTTTGACTGCTGTTAGCCAGCGCCAGTTAAGATGTTTTTAGATTTTAAATGCACCGTCATGGTTAAAGCGCCAAGGCATCTTTACGTGTTGACCCTTCTGGCAGGAAAATTTCGTAGAGAAGAACACTTTATTTCCCAAGACAAATGAAAGCGATGCTCTTTACTTATTGAAGTGTAAGCCGACGAGACATGTATGTATGCAGTAAGTGATGCAGTTGGGGTTCAAATTACTTTTAAATCGGATATATCAGCTGAAAGGGCACGTTCGAAATCAAGAAATGACAAGAAAATACCACAAATGGCGCGGTGAACGCCATCTGTAGTACGATGCTACATTTTAGGATTACGTATGTTCCAGCAAGGTCCATTTAAAAATATGCATATCTACTTGCTGAAACGAATCCCGGCGTAGCTCACCTCAACGTGATGAGCACGTTACCATAATCGAATAAAATAATTCGAAGTGGTCTGTATTCTGTCGGAACTGCTAGACGCGGATCGCGATTTCGATCTTTTTGTTTTAGTTTTAGAAAATACCACAAATGGCTTGGTGAACGCCATCTGTAGTACGATGCTACATTTGCGGTATTTTCTAAAACGGGCTGTTCTGTCCGTGTTCTGTCGGAGCTGCCTGCGACGCGCTGATGAGATCCAAAAAGATCGNCTGCGACGCGCTGATGAGATCCAAAAAGATCGAAATCGCGATCCGCGTCTGGCAGTTTCGACAGAATACAGACCACTTCGAATTATTTTATTATAAGAAATGACAAGAACTGTAAAAATTTTGGAACTTTCTTAAAGGCTAACTAAGAATTATTTAATAAAGGTACCTATCGCTTTGTAAACATGTATGTATTTACACAGTGTTCCTAAATGCGTTCGATTAAACGGAGATAGTTTGATGATCCGACAATAAAAATTACCTACGCAATTTTCGGAAAAATAAGGGTAAAATATACGGCATGCGAAAGTGTGGATTTAAGTATTGAGTTATAATAATATGCCGCTCTCATAAATGGCAGCAAAGATGACATGCCCAAACCGACTAACTGTTGGAAATTAGGTAATTGTACACATTTCTATGAAGCAGCAATTTGCATAATATATAACTTGAGATTTTCCAACCAAGGTCCTTTTTTTCGCATACGGTATATGTTAGGCGCCGAAAACGTTTCTTCAGATAGTTTTCGGGGTTCAAGGAAAACGAACTAGAGAGGTGGAAGTTCAGCGGTACAATTACCAAAATAATATTTTGAAAACTGAAAGATACACACAAAATTTTGTTTTTCACTTCTATAGAATACTGCAGAACAGGCTGGAAGAAACTTAGAACCTAAGTGATATTTGACCACAATTTTTGTATTTTTTTCCAACAAGCCTCTAGAAACACCGGGTATATATACCTACATTCTTTTTATAGGTAAACTTATGTTTCATCTAGTGTGGAATAACATTGATCCACTTTAGGT
>NW_020441402.1:0-3367 GCF_000699045.2 Agrilus planipennis
CTTGTCCAAAAAAATTTTGAACCACCCCAACGGCAGTTTGTCCAGAAATGCTGCAGAAAACATAAAATATTGCTTAATAATAACGGTGTGGATAAAAAAAGTTAGACAGGAGAATGTATCAGAAAGAATAAGAGAAGGAAGGGCGGTATGGATGTCAAGGAGGAAACGGAAAGGTCGAATGATAGGACGTCTTCTGAGCCATGAGTAGTTAGAAAGATACCGGCTAGAAGAAGGAAATAGGGACTGTATTCGTAAATAGTTAAAGATGTGGTATGATCCGATTTTTGCGAAGATTGGCTCAGGATAGGAACGAGTGGTGATCTTGTCCAACCAGACTTGGGTCGCTGATGAAGAGTCCCTCCATCAGGTTTAATACCTTTTTTAAGGGGGGAGGACTCAGTACTTATACGAAAGTATGGGTCAGCTAAAGACTGCAGAAAACATTAAATATTACTGAATAATAACGGTGTAAATGTCAGTGTGGATAAAAGTTGGAAAAGAGGATGCATTAGAGTGAGAAAGGGATAGAAGGGCGCTGTAGATGTCAATGAGGAAAAGGAGAAATAGGACACCTTTTGAGCCATGAGTAGTTAGTTAGAGAGATACCTACTAGAAGAAGGAAATAGTAGGAGTAGAGTGTGACTATTCGCAAATAGTTAAAGATGTGCTATAATCAGATTTTTGTGAAATTCGAAGATTGGCTGAGGATAGGAACGAGTAGTGGTCGTGTCTAATCAGACTTCGGTTGACCCTATGGTGATGATGGCATCAAACAAGGTATCTGTAATAGAAGAACCCCTACATCAGGTTTCTTACGTTGTTATGATAGGGGAGAGAACTCAGTACTTATGCGAAATCTGGAGACGACGGGTAGTGTATGAAGTAATTCATAAACATGGTTCATCAACACTTGCATGGGTGTGATAAGGTAGCAGCAATGAAGTCTTGAAGGGTTGCAGAGGGCAGCTGACAGACAAACTTGTTATTAGTTATTTTTAGTATGGGTCAGCTAATGACTGCAGAAAACATGAAATACTGCTGAATAATAACGGTGTGGATAAAAGAAGTTAGAAATGGAGAGTGAGTGAGAGATGCATTAGATTGAGTAGGAGAAGGGCGCTGTAGCTGTCAATGAGGAAAAGGAGAAGTAGAATGGTAGGACACCTTCTGAGCCTTGAATAGTTAGTTAGATACCTACTTGAAGAAGGAAATAGGAGTAGAGAGGGACTGTATTAGTAAATAGTTAAAGATATGGTATGATCCAATTTTTGGGAAATGCGAAGATTGGCTCAGGATAGGAAAGAGTGGTTATCCTGTCCAACCAGACTTCTGTTGACCTTATGGTGACGGTGGCATCACACAAGGTATCTGTAATAGAAGAGCCCCTTCATCCGGTTTCTTACCTTGTTATGATGGGGGAATGGACTCAGTACTTATGCAAAAGCTTCTAGGAAATCTGGAAGGGTAGTGTATAAAGTAATTCATAAACATGGTCCAGCAAGACTTGCATGGGCGTAGTAAGGGAGCAGCAATGAAGCCTCGAAGGGTTGCAGAGGGCAGCTGTGTGTAAGACCGCTACAGACATGGAAGACTGGTGTAGACAAAGAAACCATCAGTTTACAGGAGATATTCTTGGTGCGAGAAAAGGCGCAATGCTTTCGGTGGCAATTACACAGTGGGCTACAGTGCAGGTGGTTAACCCTTTTTACATACTTCGTGAAGCATAAAGCTATCATTGGTGATAAGCGTGGAGTGGTCAGACACATTAGGGGGTCTGCATATTTAAGGTGAAGGTGCAAATGCAGAGTTGCGTCGAAATTACTCGGCTTAGCTAGGAGGCCGAAGAATGCTCGGTGGGAAGAAGACAAGACGAAACAGATATCATTCGGTTTACTCTGGTGTAACAGATGACCACTGGAATGCCCATATTGGTATCATGGCTACGGAGAGCGGAAGTCTTTCCCGTCAGTTAGCGTCAAGTTCGAGAGGGAATTTGATTGATAGCCGATATGATGAGTTAAGGGACGCTAGACCTTTTGCATAGTTGTCAACCATGAACATCTCAGGGTTTATATAGGCCCAAAACTGAAGATTATTGACCTCGTTAGTCCTCTAACAAATTCGGTGGCTTCCTGAGAAGACGTCAAGGAGTCTCCTACCGTCGTGGTAGATTATCCTATAAGGCATATTCTAGATATTAATACATATATATTTATAGTATAAACTCCATTAGTTGTAACTTAAAGCGGTTCGATATTCAGGCTTGATGGTCGTGGTCCAGCATTAACTAACGGTAAGTCCACGGATGAACTTTTCGCTAGCTGCTGTGGTTGGTATCGCCATGACATGAAACGTGTCTAGAGGTTTACAACCACAAACTCGATCTCAGCAAAATGCTAAAAATTTCGGTCAGGACTGTAGTTATTTAGAGGTTGAAAAAACCGATTCCAATTCAGAGAAATCTTTTTCAGAAGATCATAAATACCAATAAATTGGAAAATAAATTAACTGTTATCCTTATATCGGCAACGTGGTAAGAAAAGCGTAAAAATGATAGAAACTTGCTGCGTCTATATTTAAGTCATTTTGTTATAAATACTATTTTGCGTTTGAATAAAATGCTGTATACTTCTCGAAATGAAATTGATTTTGTTTATGCATATTGTTTGCTTTCAAAAATATTGGTGATTTTCCCATTTAAGCATGTATTACTTAATTAACGACGTGTTACAGCGTAAAAAGATAATAAAATCAAAGGTTATCGTTCCACACCTTTCAAAGTTCTATTGGGTAATATGAACTCATTACCATCACGTATCCGTCTATCAGCTGTTTGAGGTTTTGGGAAAAGAGATCCGACCGTAAAGATATTATCGTATATGGAATTATCCACCTTGAAAAACCGATATGTTTAATTGATTTTAATAATCTAAAGAAGCTATCAAATTAGAAAACGTTGCCTTCCTTTTTAGACAGGTCTGTTTATAAAACCAATTGTATCAAATTACTGAAACCTTCTAGTATCATTTGTATCTAGATAAAGAGGCTGCATCCTATTTTTTTTTTATTATGTACTTGCAGTAGTTTCACTGTAATGACTTGTTAAATAAGTTTTTTTCGGATTTTATTACTTTATTGCAGGGTGTAGAACATGAACATTTTTTGTGTATGAAATACAGACCAATTTAATAGTATCGGGTTGTTCGGAAAGTCATTTCGTTTTTTCAGGACAGAGGATTTAATTGTATTCTTTTGCACCCAACTTCACATTTAAGCCGTATAATTTTTATATGCTTTGAGAGCTCATATAGCAAGGCTTGTGTGTGAAAAATTCCAATTAATTCTACGCAGTAGTTTTTGGTTGGTG
>NW_020441402.1:4390-4894 GCF_000699045.2 Agrilus planipennis
CACCTCAAATGAGGAGGTCAAAAACCTCCTCGATCAGTTTTTTGCCAGCAAAGACCAAAAATTTTATGAGCGTGGAATTATGCTACTACCAGAAAGATGGCAAAAGGTGTTGAACCAGAACGGTCAATATATAATTTAATAAAGTATTTGTTTATTATACGAAAACTGTAATTCATTTCCACAAAAAAAAACGAAATGACTTTCCGAACAACCCTATAGAATGAAGATTCGGGCTATAGGGCCGTGGTCTAAGTGAACTGTTGTGTCCAGACGTTTCGTCAGCTACTGCGGCTGACATCCTCAGTGGAAGTGCTGCATTGACAACGTGAATGTAGATTATATCTCGAAGTCTCCGCAGCGATTGGGTTTCATTCTGCTTCTTCTACTACTTCATTCTACTATGGATTCCGACCGTGAAAGCCTTTGTTCTTATAGATCAATTTAATCTTAAATAAAAGTAAAACATTCTTGTGTTCTTTGATTATTACTTTAAGAGTTCGACCA
>NW_020441403.1:0-2111 GCF_000699045.2 Agrilus planipennis
TGTGTAGCTTTGTAGTGTAGTAAATACTAATACTTTATCGTCCGCTATACTTATCATTAGTAATATTTACTTGAAGTTGAAGTTGTTTTAGTGTTTATTTCATTTTTTTTTTTTTCTTTCATTTTGTGTGCAGCTTTGTAGTATAGTAAATACTAATAGTTTGTGTTACAGCAGGTTTTTCATACTTTGCGACAATGGTCTTTTATTGTGGTGTTGAAGGTTGCTCCAATNATCGCGTCTGTCACATCCACTTCGGACCGGAGAGTTTGTATCTTGGTCGGTGGAACAAATCCAGCGTAAAGCGGGATGGCGTCCCGACGTTATTTTTGGCAAACGCTTCTGCAGAGACAGGTAACTAATATCGTTTTTTTAACTTGTCCTCCATACTTTCATTATGTTTCATTTTATTAGTAAATCAATCTCGGCATATATGTCATTGTTATTGAGTGTACATTAAGAATGTATTAATATTTTCTTGCGGTTAATGACAGCCCTTCGTTTTTAAAAAGTAGTGCATGTACTTCTGTAGTGAGAAATATCATTCAAGAAGCTTTTCTTCCGTATACTGCTGTGTTTCCGTTTGCTGTAATTTTTTGTATTGACAGATGTCGCAAATTCCGACGCCACATCCGCCGATTCCTACGGACCAGTACCGACAGCGGCGTCTGCAATTGCAACCGGTCGGTTCCGTAATAATATGCCTGTTGTCTTCTCATTTACGCAATTAAAATTTCTTTACAGGTACTACATTTCCCGTCGACGCAGAGGCAACACCCGCCCAATTTACGTCTGTGGCCGAAAGTTCCGGTAAGTTACCGTATGTACTATATCACTATAATGCCATTGTACTTATTTTCAATTTTTTCATAGATGAGCTCCTTCGTATGGAAATAGAAGCGACACCCGGTCCGTCCACATCTGCACCTACAACTTCTGGTAAGTTGTCCCTCATTGCTTAGTTTTTTTTGTAAAGTGAATTTACATTTGTTGATAGATGATCCTTCTCAAATGGGACGTCGGTCACGCAAGCGCCCCTTTTTAGTTGTGAAACCTAATGACCGCCAGTTACGAAAACTTGCTGAGAAACTTCGGACAACTGCCACGGACTGTCAGGACCTAGTGCGGAAAATGGAGAAAATGGCTCATTCCACGGCATTTTTAAAGACAATACTTAATAAACACACTTACAAGTTCGTCATGGCTCAATTGAAAGGACAAGGCCTGCGCCCGCGGGGCAGGCGTTACTCTCACGACGAGAAGGTACTGTTTTTGTCCCTGTTAAAACAAAGTCCGAAGGGGTACAAACTTTTGCGACAGCTTTTTGCGGCACCATGTCGCGGAACCTTAAACAGTTTCCTACGGCAAGTACCCTTTGCCACCGGAATCAATGAAAGTATCATGAATTCCATTGCGAAGAAGGTTCAGTCGGTCGATATACTAGAGCGGTACTGCAGCGTCGTTTTTGATGAAATGGCTATTCAACCACTCCTGCAGTACAATCACGCTTCCGACTCGGTGGATGGCTTCCAGGACAACGGTCACGTTGGAGAAAGAAGAAGACTTATTGCCGACAAGGTAATGGTTTTCATGGCGCGTGGCATTTTCGGCAAGTGGAAGCAACCCTTGGCATACTATTTTAACGAAGGGGGTATGAAAACGGATGTTCTAGTTCGCAGTATACGTGAGGTTGTTGTGGCTTGCCAGGGTGCTGGACTAATTGTTAAGGCCCTTATCTCAGACCAAGGGACATCCAACGTTTCTGCCGTCAACCGGTTGTATGCTGAAACCGGCGAATACTTTGCTCGACGAGGTGAAGAAAACAACTTCTTCGGAGTATTGATAGGGGGACAGGAAGTTGTACATCTGTATGATGCACCTCACCTTCTGAAAGGTATGCGGAACAATTTCTTCTTAAATAACGTTCGGTTCCAATGGCGGAATGGAACTGTGGAAGTTGCGAAATGGGATCACGTTCGTCAGTTGTACGACCTAGATGGCAGAAAAGGCGACGACTATAAAATATGCAGCAAATTGACTGTGGATCACATCAACAATACCCGCAAAATGAAAGTTTCCATAGCTGCTCAGGTGCTCAGCAGGAACGTGGCTGC
>NW_020441404.1:0-2058 GCF_000699045.2 Agrilus planipennis
ATAACTAGACAAACTTGATTTAAACAATTCCCATGCCTATGGTCAGATGCATTCTATTAAAAACTGAGAATTAAATTTTTAGGGTGATTACTGTTGAAAGTCCTAAAAGAAACTTTAACCATTGCTCCAATATCTAGGATCTAATAAATACGTATGCGAATAGTATACATACAACAAATCTTTTGTGAAATCTTCATGGAAAGATAATAATTAAGAAGAATAAGAAGTTAGTTGAAATCAGTTTCGGTCGGATAAGAGAGGCTGCTGCAATAAGTTGTCGAATGATAATTGCTTACAGAATTATTAAATTATTTAAATGAAAATTGGTATAAATACCGTTAGATTTTTCATGTTTATGGTTTCTTCTAGGAAAAAATGGAAGGGCCTCCTTGTTATAATTTTTTGATTTACCTATTAATTTGTAAAACTGCTCTGTCACGTTCCCATTAACTAAAACAGAAACAGATCAACGAGGAAGAAATTTGGAATGATTATGGTCTTTTCTCAGATCCATCCAGAACATTTGGCAAAGATGAGATAACAAAACAAGCAGCTTCAGTGTACCAGATGGAAAACAGTAAAAGCAGAAAGTACGAAGAATAAAAGTAAAAGGTGATCGCAACAAATCTATATTGTATTTCAAATGACTGTGTGATAATTGTAGGTTTGCATCAAAATTTTAAGATTTGTGGAATCAGTTTTTCAAATAAAATGCAGATATAATGAGGGTCTTCTGTCCTATCGCTATGTATTGGTCTAGTTTCGTATTTAGATTTTTTATATTTTACAGTACCACAACGAGTGCTTTTATGTTTTTCACCACACCAAAGTAAATATAATAAATACCTAAATAAACAAGTTGTATACTGTTTTGCAAAAGGTGGTTTGGTCATCTGTTCTTTACATCGAAATGTTCAGCGTACAATATGCATTTTTGTTAGTTTATTTCTTAGTAGTTTCGACGTAACGATTCTTGTTCATTCTTGAATTTATTGAATGTCCACGTTGTTAACAAGCTCGATGTTTGAAACAAATTTCTTTAATATATAGATTTCTTAAATGTAGGTATATAGGACCCGTAGGAAAAAATTCCATTGAACTTCAATTTCCCAGTTCGGGAATGGGATTTCCACTAGAATTCTATTCATCCCATTGGCAATTCTCCATTTATTACCATTAATTATTATCAGTGGTACCTAAATGGCATTTTTTTAATGGAAATAGAATGGAAATTTTTCCTACGGGGATGTATGTAGGTACCACAGTGAGTGGTGGAAAATGGAAAATAAAATCGGTTGCTTACAACAACTTTTTAATTGGATCAGGGGTTTAATTTTTAGCGTAATAGCTTCCTGAAGATTTCATTTTATTGAAGTTTTTAAACACCGGGGTGAATGCACATATATACAAATACTTACCGGGCAGTGTGGTTTTGAAAATTAATTTTGCTGCCTCTCCAACCAAAAGAACGTCGGCTTTTTCGTGCAGTTTTTCCGGTTTAATTTCCATCCATGCTTTAGTAGCTGACAAAGCTTCCGCTAATTTCCTATTTAATTTCGAGTTGGCTTCCCTTGCTCTATCATCTCGCATTCTTCCCGTCCTAAATTTTTTTTTTATAAATAAAGCAAATTTGACTACGTCATTCGGAGTAGTAAAACACAGGTTATCGTTATTTTCGGTTGATACTAAATTTTCAAATTTAATTAGTTCGGTTCATAGAACAACAAACTACAAACATTCGGAATTCCTCCTGTACATTTGTACTTTTAGGAATATATATGCCTATACAGGGTGTTTTTGAAATAAGTGCAGAAGGTGTCAATCAGAAGGAATCACATATTAAGTTCAGCAGCGTGACTAAGAAAAAAAAATCGGTTGTCTGTAAAGTCGGTTTACTGACGATAGTTGAACGAGACAACGTCATAAGAAAATACTGATGGAATGGTTTCATTTTTTCAAAAGGAAATTTTAATTTTATTTGTTTGATAGATATTTGGTATGGATATAGAGAAGGAGGTAAATGGAAATGTATTATTGTATAGCAGCTGTCCACGCGGA
>NW_020441405.1:0-2081 GCF_000699045.2 Agrilus planipennis
ACTGATACTGATAACGACAAAAACTATTTATTTACACTAATTATTAAAGAACTTAAAAACACTATTAAATTATTACTAAACTTATTCTATTTATTATTCTATTTATTTACACTACTGTTGATATATCACTATTCACTGCGCTATTTATTTCACTGCTGTCACTGTCAATTTATTTCTGGATTCACTTCTGCAACGGTCAATTTATTTCTACTCTTTTCGGCCATCGTCTCTTCCTTTAAATACTTTTTTGTTTACATTCGGAAACCTTCTGGAAACTTCCGGATGGTTTATTTCTTCTTTGAACTATTTAACTGCTTTCCCAGAACGCAGGTACGATACACACATTTACAAATACGGCGCACATGAATGAAGGCGCCCGCGGCTAGTCGGCGAATCGATAAGCCGTTCACGCACACGTGTGCCCGATCGCACACAAACACGCTCGTGCTCGCTACAATATCTTTACTTGCAAGATTATGTTCTTCTTTATTACATATCCGTGTTGGGATGAGATTGTATAAAGTGCAACAGGCAATTATATTATTATATACAGGAGGAGTTAAAGACAGCTGTAAATTATAAGTGGTATTGTATGAAGATAAATAAAAAATAAAAAAACAACAACAACAACAAAAAGAAGTCACTTCTGTGCTAGCAAACAGTTACTTTAGAAATTCAAAAGAGATTGCTAAAGGTACATGCCTGAAGACAGAAAAGGAAAGGTTAGAAGCGTCGAAATGTGGTGTATAGATAAGGAGATAGAGAAGGTTAGAAATGAAGAGGTATTAAAAAGGGTAGGAGAACGGAGGACTCTATGGAAGTTAATATTAATATGTCATGAGACATATTAGAAGCTGAAACAGGAGTTAACATGAGTGGAGGTAGACCTAGATTAGATTACTGTGCACAAATAATTAAAGATGTGGGATGTTCTAGTTTTAGGGAAATGCGAAGATTAGCTCAGGATAAGAATGATGGGAAGTACGTGTCCAACCAGTTTTAGGACTGACGCCTTTATGATGATAATAATGACATATTTACTATAAAACTGCAAGAAATCCCTGTTCTTGATATTTAAGAAGACGGATAGCTTACAATGAAAACAACGGGTAGCACAGGATCGGCTTATTTTTAACAAAATTTTGAAATCTCAACAAAAGGAAAATAAAAATCTTTTGAAATGTATATTTAACAAGTATTAGTATCTACTGCAAATGATCAAACTGTATCAAAAAATTGAAAAAATCCTTTGAAATAATGCAAATGTGTTGTCAAGTTATTTTTCCCATAATTAATTCAATTTTCATGCATGATAGTAGTAGCATTTATCAAATAAAAATATTAATTTCCATCACAGTTCAGTACAAGCTGAAATCTAATAAGATCCTATCTTTATTAGCTTCCGAATTTAAACAAATTCTAATAGACCGATTAACTAATAGTACTAAATATGTTGAACCCTGATATTTACATAGGTACAATTATTCAATATGAATATTGTACTGATTTATTTCAATTATTCCCGGCTTTCAAGCCCCTAAACATTTTATCAGCTTTTGAACTTCAAATTTCACTATTTTCTTTACGTTCCTTCCTGTAATGCAGTTTCGTTTAATGCATTTAAATCCCGCTTTAATTACAAGTGTTTCACCTTTGTACTGGTCTTCGGTAATTACAAAAGCCCTTGTTTTACATACTAATCGACGAACAGAAAATGGAAATGGAGAACAGAACGCAATTTTCAACTATGTTGATCTCGGAAATGGAAGCCGAGTATACAAAGTAACTTCTTGAATGTGAACACCTTCAAATGCCATTGACAAAATTGTATCTATTTGAGTTTAACTTCAGTTCAATGTTTTTTTTTATTTCATTTAGTTTTATTGTAGATATATTATTTAACTTTGTATCTTTGGAATGGTCAATTACAAAAAAAGAACTGCCGTTATTGACGGGGTCGCAAAACATGGCCTTGCAATAAGATGGGTTCTAGTTTTAAGGAAATGCGAAGTTTAGCTCAGGATAGGAAAGAGTGGAGATACGTGTCCAACCAGTCTTAGGACTGATGACCTTATGATGAT
>NW_020441406.1:0-2293 GCF_000699045.2 Agrilus planipennis
CCGGCGGGGGTGTGACAACAGCAACAAATTTTTCCTCATTAATTTGAGGAAGTGTGTAGTGGGTAAAAATTCACAAATGAATTTTCAGAATAATAAAAAACTAAAATACATTTTGGCTCATTGCGTCTTTTCTCCAAAAATTGGTTCTCACCAAAACATTTTTACTATGTTAAATTTGGTTAGGTTAGATTAGGGTTGGGTTAAGGTGCGCTTTTTTAATATTCAACTATTCAATTCCAATCCCCATCCCTTCCTCCCATCCACCTTCACTTGAAAACACCCTTTTAGTGTTCTACAAGGTTCTTCCTACCCCCTTCACTCGTTTCCACCCCTCAGACCAACGGGAATCCCATTATCCAGATTAAAGTTTCCCAACCTTTTCTGGAACACACCTCCTTCAGAAGAAAAAAAAGTCAACGTTCCTAGTCCATAATTTTAAATAAAATATTAAAATAATTTTGTATATTGCATGAACCTAAAAAAACCGTTCAGTAACTATGAAAAGGGAGAGTTAGATTAAATCCCTTTATGTGGTTCCTGTCTCTATGTAGACCTTTCCGCAGATACAAGGTAAGCGGTAGACCTCTCAGGATGAAGTAGGGTCCCTTTTGTCCTTAATTTATCTGATGACCTGCTGGATCTTCTTCGAGGTTTGAAGATCCTTCTGATGTTGTGCCTCTTCAGGACTCTGGCAATTTGGTGCGTGACCTTTGGAACATATGGCAGATATGCTAAAGAGGTTGGACGCCTTTAATCTGTTCAAATCCATTCATCTCTCGATATTCCTGTTTTTTGTAGTAATTTGCCTCGAAGCCGGTCTTTAGGTGTTGGACTTTCATCTACAGATTTTAAGGTTTGCAGATCCTTCTAGGTCCTGGTTCAATGTTGATGTCCTGGATTTTGCGTGCAAAGTTAGTAGAATTGTTGATGTAACTTGGATTCATTCCCTCATGGGGCTGGAGCAAATATGACAAATGTTTCGCTGAGTAATATGTCGGTGATCCGGGGACGCTTATTTACTTTGAGAACTGTAAATTTCTAGCNGTGTATGAAAATTGTCAAAATAATCAAATTTCAACCCCCATAACTTTTTATGGGGGTGAGACCGCCGCAAATTTTTTATGGGGTTTTACTCAGGTGACCACCCTCTTTCGATCCCCCCTTCCTCCAACCCCTTGGAGAGGTGGACCAACATCTAACCCCCATAACTTTTTATAAGGGTGAGACCGCCACGAACCTTTTATGGTACAGGGGTGGGGGAGACCTCCTCTTTCGATCCTACCCATCCCCACCCCCTCTGGGGGTGGGGGCCATCATCTAGATATTTACCTCACTTTAATGTTTAATATTGAATATCAACCTCTTCAAGAACATTTCGCACATACAGATATATTGATGAAAGTTACTATTTGCACAGCTGTATTTCCAATTAAATCGAAGCGAAGCGCAATGTATTATCTGCACTTGTTCGACGGCAAATCAACAACCAATCTACGCTGCGAATATATATGTTTTCGCTTGTTGTGTGGTGACATTTGATTACATGCATCGAATGTTGAACTTTAATGTAATAATTCAAATATAGATTGCAATCTACCGACGAAAGATAACAGCTGACAATTCAAATCAAAGACGCACAATAGGGAACTGATGATGTGCATGTAATATCGAAAACAAAAACAAAAATACTGATATGCAATAGTAGGAAAAGAGAGAATACAAAGATAGGAAACGAAAAATTAGAAGAAGTGACTGATTTTCGGTATTTAGGAAGTCAGATAAGTCAGGATAGAAGGAGTAATAGGGATATAAAGTACACGATAGCGCTAGCCGTGCTCGCGAATGGTTAATTTAGAAATTCCAAAAAAAATTGTTAATGGTGTATGTGCGCCGCTGTACGGGAAAAACATGAATGGTGGGCGCTGAGGAAAAGAAATATTAGAAGCGTTCGAAATGTGGTGTTACAGGCGAATGAGAAGGATACCGTGGATAGAGGTCAGAAACGATGAAGCATTAGAAAGAATAGGAGAACAGAGGGCTATGGAAGTCAATAAGACATAGGCGAGATAGGTTGGTAGGATACCTTCTTAGACATGAAGAGCCAGGTACTCAGAGCTATTAGAGACAGAAATCGAAGTTACGAGGTAGTAGTTTTAGGGAAATGCGAAGATTAGCTCAGAATAAGAATGAGTGGAGGTGCGTGTCCAGTGTTAGTACTGACGACCTTATGATGATGCAATATTGACTGCAAATTAATAGCAGCAATGAAATTCCTTAATAACTTTGCTAATAA
>NW_020441407.1:0-2082 GCF_000699045.2 Agrilus planipennis
GTGTATATAGTTACATTAGTTCGACGGATCGTTAGCCGTGTAGGTCGGTTGGTGGTGGTTGCTGTTGTCATCTCTCGTAGCTTAGTGGTCAGAACATTGGTGCGTAAAGCGAAAGGTCCCGGGTTCGATTCCCGGCGGGGGTGTGACAACAGCAACAATTTTTCCCTCATTAATTTGAGGTAGCGTGTAGTGGGTAAAAAATTCAAAAATGAATTTTCAGAATAATATTTCGTGTAATACCGCATTTTCTAAAGCCATTTATAGAAATTCCCATTGACGCTGCTCTTACGTCAGCCATTCCTAACAAGCTAGCATTTTGATAGGGTGAAACTGTTCTTCCAGGGTTAGACTTTAACCAGTTTTCAATTTCTTGGCAATAGTAGGTTTTTAGAGGTGCTATTAAGGCTACATCAAGGGTTGTAGTTTGTTTGTTGAGTGGGGTGACAGGCATATTAAAGTTATGTGATTTGCACGATTTTTATTGATTACGTCCAAATTTTTTTGTATATGTGTAATGTACATCCAAAATTAAAATCATTAATCATCAAGAAGTTAAACTGAATCCAACCAGAAGGATGCCATTTTCCAATAGATCTAAGGGGTGCTCCGCTTTCAATTTTTCCGGGGAAAAATCATTGGGAGGTACATAATGCCCGTTAGCGTTCATGCATAGCACGACAGTTTGCATAGCGAACCTCTTTCTGGAGTTATTAAAGTTCCAGTTTGTTTTTTACCTTTTAGACCAATAATTTTAGTGTGTTTGTGTTGAACTGCCATTATGCCTGTTTCGTCGACATTGTAAATTCTAGATGAGTTAATTTTTTTCAACTCTGGTTCCAGAATGTCATAAAGCGTTCGAAATGTGGTCTTACAGTCGAATGATGAGGATACCTTGGATAGAGAAAGTTAGAAATGAAGAGGTATTGGAGAGAATAGGAGAACAGAGGACTCTATGGAAGTCAATAAGAAATAGGCGAGATAGATTAGTGGGATACCTTCTCAGGCATGAAGGTTTAGTTAGAGACATATTATAGGTAGAAATGGGAGTTAGGAGGGGTAGATGTAGACGTGGATTAGATTACTGTTCGCAAATAGTTAACTACTTTTGTTTTTTTTTTTGAAAAACTTATCTGTTGTAATTATAAACAGTGTAGTGGAATTGACATACAAAAAATGTACAGGGTATTCCATTTTCGGCACTGAGATACGGAGTGGTGCCTCAAATGTTTTTCAACAGGCCCCTAGCAAAGTACTCTGTTTTGGGGAGGGGAGACACATCCGAATAACCAATTACTTTACTTTATTTTTTCAACTAAAGTTTTACACACACATACGCTCAAAAATATGCATTTATAGATAAAAAATAATTATCAAAGATTGATGTTCAATCAACATAATTTCATCCCACATCAGATCGAAAAACCTGAAAAAAAAGTATTAATATTTATAAAAGAAGTACCTAATATAATAAGTTAATATANAGTCCCCGCCCGGACATCCAAATGGGGGACTGGTTTACGTCCGGAGTTTTTTTACCTCAGAGGACGCCATCATTTAATTGTGCGATACGTTCTTCTCGGGATCATAATGTGGTGGTTTCTCGTTGTCTTCAACATCGCAGTATTGTGCATCAGAATGCCATATCGATCCTCGTGATTTCTGCCACCTTGAGTACTGAAAGGGCTGCTGCTCTATTTCAGCGACTTGTCATAGTTTGATTTCTCTTTAAGAACCCCTCCATTATGTTTAAAACTATGGTCCGGCTCCCTAAATCATCGAAACTCGCAAGCCGATCCACCCACTTTAGTTTGTATAAGAGTTTCGCCAAAATTCAAGATCATATATCAAATAATATCTCTAACTGGGTAAGAAGCGCTTAGAACTTAGACATGTGATCAGATGGATACAGCAGAATCAATTTTTTGGTATGTTTATTATTTTGTAATATTCGTTTTCTCTAAAAGGTTTCTGAGAATTTTTTTTGATGTTGAGTTCAAACTTTGTACACCCATTTTGAGTTTATCTCGTAAAAAGTTTGTAATTCTATATTAAACGCTTAAAAATTCTTTTCTGTAAAACAAA
>NW_020441408.1:0-2032 GCF_000699045.2 Agrilus planipennis
TTAATAAGAGAAGGTGTCACAAATGAATTGGCAAATGAGCACTGGATGCCAGTTAATGATCTTTGTCAACCCTGTCTTATAAATTATACTTTTATTGGTAAATATGAATGGTTTGAAGAGGACGCTAGAACTGTTCTCGACATGGTTGGTGCTCCTTACATTGATTTTCCCGTTTCTAAACCTAATTACACTCGTGACAAGTTAAGGTTTTATTTTCAACAACTTTCTCTGTCTGAAATCGAAGATTTGTACAATTTGTATAAGCTTGATTTTAAACTTTTTGGATATGACTTGAATCCTATTTTAGGATTCGAGATTGGATGAGTTATCTTAAAATTTAATTGTCTTCTTAACCCAGGTCACCCATTGGGTTGAGTATGAGTAATGATTTATGGTGCTACTAATTTAAATAATTAACCATTGAAGTACAAATTTTTAACTAGTGGCAGTGTATTTTTTTTATGTTGCACTAGTTCATAACAAAATTTTTCAACCTTTTTAAATCAAATTTTAGTATGTTTATTAAAGCCATATTAAATCTAGTTAAAAAATAGTGTGTAAGTTAGTTTTAGCAAATTTTTTATTTTTTTACCATCATTACGTATATTTGAACTATATCTGCAAATAAATTATTGTTCTAAACCATATATTATTTTATTTTGTTTTTAATCCATTTTTTACTAAACGAAACATTGGTTCTATTTCTGGGGCGCCTGCCTTGATCCAAGATTTTTTGTGGTTTTGTTGGATTATTTAGACAGGTTAATAATGGACAGTAACATTAGTCATTCACTTCTATAAAGTATATTCCTAAATCTAAAACAATTTTTATTTAATAATTAACATATCTTACGTTACATAGGTAAATGTAATTTGTTTAAATTGCAGGTTCATTTCTTGATAATCTGTGGCTGATAATCAAGTTTTGCTACTTTGGCGAATGACTCAGCATATAAATCCAATCGACGAGTCGTCTTAAAAGAAANAGCGGTCATACGGCTCATGCGTGGGGGGTGAAGAGTGACTAAACGCGCTCCATAAAAATACAACAAAAAGTATAGGAATAATTTGAAGTTAGACTCCTAAGACAATAGTTTTTTGATAATTTGTCACTAATATGATAACCTAGACGTTAATGGACCATCAAATTTCTAAGTTAAATTCATGCATCACAAATCATACTTTTCATTAATTTATTGGATAAATAAAAAACTTACTCCATAATTCTTGAAGACAAAATATATTAACGTTTACTTGAGAGGCAATTTCAATAGCTTCTGCAGCCCTGTCGTGGATTGCCTTTCGCATTTCGATAATAGGGGTGGATGTAGGTAATGGAAGGGTAATTTGTAAGGCAGCTAGCCTGATCAATCTAGGTGTTCGAACTTGTTCAGGGGCACTAAGAAATTTATAACTTGCTAGTTCAAATCTTAAATTCCTAACTTGTTGAACAATAGTGGTAGGTAATTTTAGTACCCTGAAACAACAAATTCCTTAAAGCTTCCCTTAAATCTCAATTTACGATTTTTTCCCTGAAATGTTCAATTTTTTTTTTTTGATCAACCTATTACTTACTCGTAATTAGTTCCGTATAGTAACTGTTTTATTTGTTGCTGATCTTCTATATTCAATTTTCTTATGATATCATCAATGTGTGGTAACTGTCTTCTCTTGTAATTTTCTTCTTTTAGATGTATATTATCTGCTACTGAGATAGGAACCTTGTAACAAAAATAATTTATTTAATAATTTATCGTGATTACATACAGTTTGCGTTATAATTTTAATAATTCCCGGTCGATGCAATACTTTATTAATACATCTACAAGACTATTAATTCAAATTTAAATTCTGTAACAATGAAGTTACTTTACTGCGTTGCGATTGGTTAAGTAAAAAATAACAGGTTATATATACTTGCTGTTTTTTTTTAATGAAGGTATAGTAACGTTAATGAAGTTACTTTTCAAAATAAAACTATTACTATCTTAAACGATTAACATTAAGTAATGGATAAATATCAAATGATCTT
>NW_020441409.1:0-2797 GCF_000699045.2 Agrilus planipennis
ATTCTGTGTAGTTAAGCTTTCCAATAGCCTCTTCATAAAATGTTGTTGCTAGACGTTGTCTTGAAGCTACTTCTGAGTAGGGATGCGGGAAGAGCGGGGAAAAGATAGATCGGAGAGCCATGAAAAGCAAGTTGTTCTGATTCATGGTCCATTAAAATTGTTCAGAGAACCTTTGGGTAGCTCCAGCGCTCCGACTACAGTTGTTGGTATCATGGATCAGAATAATTCTGGAAGGTCAGCACGGTTTTTGTTTTTGTTAGGTCTTCCGAACTAGCTCCGATTGATTTCTATCTTTTCCCTGTCTTTTTCGCTTCAAAACTGATAAGTGGGAGCTTCTAGACGAGGATTTGGGAAAGTTTGTCTATAGGTACCACAAATACCTCAGTAGTCAGAATGATTGTGTCGAGGACTAACCATAAGTATATCACTATTAGTGATAAAATAATTTGTTTATACTCACTTGACTTTTATTTATGCTGCAGAGGAAAATAATCAAAAGAGAGTCAATATCATCAAAATATCGTTATCAATGGGGTTAATGCATCATCATTTTCTTACTTAAGAAATGAATTAGAGTACCCATAACTTATAATATGGAGCAAATCAGACAAGGTCGTTTTACACTTGACAGAAATTTTTAAAGTGCTTAGCTACCTACGTATTTGTTGATAGTAATCAACAACAGGGCGAAATAACATACAACATACACAATATTTGTGTTTATTGAAACGAATTTTTTAAAATCAATATTGCTTGTATGTTACGTGTAAATAATTGATTCAGTTAATTGGTTTTTATATGTTTTTTTTTTTATTAAACTTAAATACACGTTTCTGGTTTTTATGCATTTCTTGGAAATTACCAGTTGAAATGGAATATTTTCTCCCGGCGACCGTATTGCAATAAATAAATAACATACGTAAGTGAAAACCGTATACAAACGACAAGAAAAACGATGTCTGAAGTGAGTAGTCAGCCTACTTTCTCGTCGGCCCTTGTTCTTCAGTCTTTAGCAATAATTTGCAAAAGTTGTACCACACAGAACTGCAATCAGGCGCCTCAATCATCTTATAAATCGCTTATGATTGCTTAAATGCACAAATATTACAACACAACTGATTTCATAACAGCAAATCATTCTTCATTCTATTATCTCTATTACCATATCTTTATAGTCATTATAGTCATGATTTGTACAGTGCCCGAACGAAATTGTTACGCGATTCTGATATTTATTTATTTCCGTTTTACTTATGTAGACATATCTAATAAAATAAAATGGTTAAATTGTTAGGACCTTTGATAAAAAAAAAAACAAAGGAAGTAACTTTTGATTTTGTTTTGTTTCAGTTATGAAGAAACGCAGAGCATGGGTTTTCAATCGAAAGATCCCATAATAGCGATCCAGATGCCAGACAAGGCGAGTAAAGAGAAAGAGGCCATGGGCGCTGTAGCACAAAGAGGCCACGGAGGTCATGGTATATCAGTTGAACACCCAACGTCGTAAGTACCAGAGGTAATGACGGTTTGTTTATTACCTCTTGAAACTTTGTACTTTTTTTATCGGTCAATGAAAAAGTCTGAAGCGTTTTTGCGTACAGTTCACGTATGTGGTAAAATTTTGATAGGATACACAAGGTGCCATTTTATAGTAAAACTAATGGCGCGAAATTTTTATTATTTTTAATGAAGTGCGATAGGTTTGAATNAAATATCAACGAGATGTTTATTTATATTTGAAGACATATTAAAGGCTTTAACGCTTGTTTTCGACCCGCACTACTATTCATGATTGAACAAAACTTTTGGCAGGTACTGTATGAAAAAGTATGTTTAATGAACAAGAGTCGAGAGTATAATGAGCTTTTTTATCCTTATCTAAGATTTTGCCAGCACGCATCCAAGACATTGGAAGGAGCACATCGCTAGAGAAAGTAAATGAAGTATAAAAACAATCTTTCATTATTAATAATAGTTTCGTCAAAATACTTAAACAATTAGTAACTTATTAAACCTAAAAGATACAGCTGCTGGGGCAGTTTTACATTCGGGAAGGGCATTTAAAGTGCAATTCCTTAATCTATCACGCCATAATTAACTTGTCCCAGTCTTGGTATTGGTTTTAGTCCTGCTCAATTACTTCTAGTCTAGTCTAGTCTAGTCTAGTCGAGGCGCTACCTTTGTTGTAGTTGCGAAATTTAAATTTCTAACGTAATAATCTCCTCAATAAATATTATGCGTACAATTTATTATTTTATAGATTGTCTATTACAATATAAAAACAGTATTTTTCATTAGATATAAATGTAGGTACTTGTTAATCCGTTATTGTAAATTATTGGGTTTAGGTAACATTTGTCGATAAATATTTACTTAATACAAATGGTGATAAATATTGAGTAAATTGCGTTAAAAGATCAACATTTTGACCATAAATAATACTTACGCAACCCTTTGAGATAATCAGTCCGACTTAAAAATTAATTGTACTATGTGGGCGTTTCAAATTTAAATTGTTTATATTTGCAATAGGTATTTAATTAGCCAATGTAACAAGGTTACATTACAAGCATACGTTAATTTAAATATCACAGTAATGTACAATTAAAATAAAAAATTAAAAAGTAATTAGAAACCAAAACAAAAAACTAATGAGTTGTTTGCAATTTTAAATGAGAACCTTTGGGTAGCTCCAGCGCTCCGACTACAGTTGTTGGTACCATGGATCAGAATAATTCTGGAAGGTCAGAACGGTTTCTGTTTTTTTTTTCCTTTTAAAGGTCTTCCGAACTAGCTC
>NW_020441410.1:0-1001 GCF_000699045.2 Agrilus planipennis
TACAACTCAATATTAATTTCCACAAAATTATATCAGAAAGCCTAAACAGTTGATTCACCGTACAAAAGCGTAGTGATAAGTAAAGCATGACGAAGACCAAGATTGTTCCAGTCTTAGTTTTGGTCTTGGACTTGCTTTTCCGGTCTTGATGTTGCTCAATACTTCTAGTCTTTGTCTTGCTGATATCGTCTCGACCTTGGTTTTGGTCTTGCTGGTACAGTCTCAGTTTCGGCCTTAGTCTTGGTCTTACGTGTTAAGTCTTGATCTTGCTCATTTAATCTGATACTCACGTTTTTTTTAAATAATTCGTCTAAGCACAATTTTTTCTATTTATCGGCGCAATAATTGACTTAAATGCTGGAATTTTGTCATACATACAAGCTTGATATGACTTTTTAAAAGTTACAAGCTTCTTAAAAAGTTCTTCCATCTCATATGCTGGATGTGGACAATGGAAGATGGAAGGACCTCCTAAGAAGCTCGCCGCTCGTGCTAGCGAAACGTTAGGAATCAATTCCAACCGACGACGGTTTCTGGACTCGAATCAAGACAGCATCAGTTTTCCAATTGATCGCGAAAACTTTTATTTATTTATCAGTCACAATAATTTTTGTTCCTCGTAAGTAAGTTAATGGAACTTGTCAAGAGTACTTTAAACTAAATAACAAAATCATTCAAGGTAATGTATTTGTTCTTCGAAATGGGTCACCTGATGAACAGAGAGGTGTCCCTGGAGCGATTTCCAGTTGTTCGGCTAGTTCTTCCACCAAGCGGCGTCAAAGTTAACCAAACTTTTCCTTCAATTTTAAACATGCAAGATTCAATTCTAACTAATTAATTCGAATATCACGTTAATGTTGGCATAATTTCAATATTCATCTTCATCATAAGGTCGCCAGTCCTAAGACTGGTTGGACACGTACCTCCACTCTTTCCTATCCTGAGCTAAACTTCGCATTTCCCTAAAACTAGAACAGCCCACATCCTTAACTATTTGCGAA
>NW_020441410.1:3795-4837 GCF_000699045.2 Agrilus planipennis
GGTTTTATACTGTAATAATCTGTATTTCAGTCGCTGTAAAACGTAACGAACAATCTCTTTATTTTTAATTAATAGAAAAACGCATTGAAAATATTTGACAATTTTCTTTTATATCTAATTCTTTATAAATTAAACTTTAAGTAATATCAAAATTTTACATTTGGCATTAAAAGATACACAACTAAAACTTTTGAAAAATTTAGAACTTAAGAAATCTAGCTCAAATATGGTCAACAATCAAACAGAATTATTGGCAAATCATTCACCCCTAATTATTGCGGGTTTTCCCAACTAACCCAGGCACCCCAGGTCGCTATTGATAAATAGGTATAAATTGCCGTAAGTCAAATGTTTACAATGTTTACTTCTCTATCCATTAAATTGAGTTTTATAAATTTTTCACTGAAAACGTTTCTAATCTCCTAAAGAATTCAAGTAAAACTGTTTTCCATCAACAAAGCTTTAGTTTAATTTGTTTGGTTTATAGCCTAAATATAAAGCGTCTTCTTAAATGTCAGCGGAAGTACAACAGTTTTATTATTCTGAATTTCTGCCACAATCTAAATTACCTATTAATTAATATATTCGGAATACCTAGAACAAAATCAGTAATAAATAAGATGGCAATTCAAAAAGAACTTACTGAAAGCAATTTGTTTTGACTGAAAAATAATGTTATATAATTCACTTATGTCAACATTCTGAATCTAAATTTCTACGAAACGGAATAACAATGTATCATCGAATAATTTTTCTATTATAAAACACATTTATCATGTGTAAATTATGATTCAATTGTGAAAAATCGTAGTACTTGGTAAAAACTGAGTGAATTAAGCGAGTTTTGCGTAGAAATTCAATGCTGGGTCAAGCGACTAACCCTACAATAGCACATATTTTTCTCAAACACTTACGGTGTAAAACATGAATGCTGTATATGAGTTTATTGCGAACACTTGCAACTATTAAATTGAAACCTTGTACTCACTTTAACCGATTTGTCGTGATTTACTACTCAAATGTTAAGGCTGTTTATTTATAT
>NW_020441411.1:0-2027 GCF_000699045.2 Agrilus planipennis
AATGAGTGCTGTCAGCACAAAGCAAAATAGTATTACGTAAATGAAATAAAATGATTTCTTATGCTGAAGTGTACGATGTGTTGCATACCTATTTACAAACAATTCCTTTAAATTTAATTTTTTAAACAATTTTTAACATAAAAAAAGTGATTAAACAAATTGTTCACAAAAGTGAATTTCGACCACTCGAAGCAATGATGTTAACAGTTTCTAGATCACAGTGACTGATAAGGGGGAAGAACTTGTTTCAAAATGTTTAGATGAATATGGGTCGAAAAGATAGGGCGGGATCTATCTAACACTTTTAAATCAAAAATCACGTTATGAAATTTCGGCTATTAACATGATAATTTTAAAATACCTACTTTTCGCAAAAAAAGAAATAATTGCATTTTTTTATTTAAAACAACATCTCTATCACACGTCTCTTTTAAATCGATGGTATCCAGTGGCGTACACCATAGACATATAGCATGAGCTTATTTATAATAGAATACTCTTCGAATGTAATTGCAATCAGTGAAAACCCTATTTTAGAATATAAGAAAAGCAATTTTCTTTACATTACAGTTATTATACAACTGCAAAATATTACCTCAAATAATATTTAATGAATTGCTATATAGTGAAGGAGTAATTACTACGTCAATGGTTTTCTCTTTTCTTTAGCTAACGTCATAAATCGTACAAAGTAATTTGGAGGGTAATTTTAAATCAGCACAGAAAAGATAACAAATACTATTTTTTAAAAAATGTATTTTTATTATGATCTACAAAAAATAATTCAAATTTATGTTAGTTACTTTTTTTATACAAAAAATAATAATTTTAGTACCGTTTTTAAGAGGAATGGTAAATTGAAAGGTACTTCCCAAAACTTTTCTTAAAACTAATTATTCTATAAGCGTAAATTTTTATACAATACAGAAATAGTAAACAACATTTGTTACTAATCGTTCACATTGTTAAACAAAATACAATACAATTAGGACTAGCAAAAATGGTAAGAAAATTTTTGAATAAAAGGAACATGCATTATTTCCACAACGTAGAGAAAGCTGTTATCAGCAAGTTTTATTGATATAAATACATAGGTACAAAACATACACTCGTACACTGAAGTTTTAACGTAAATTAATTCGGTAATCAAGTGCATTTGTTAATTTTGTGTTAAAATTATTCTTTTGTATTTGAAGATGGTTGCATTTTATTAGAAAAATGTTGACTATTTTTCATGGAATTTCTAGTGTTGTTATGCGTTTGTAAAACATTTCCTTTTAAAAGGGTAAAAAATTTAGAATAAGCTGTACGATATTGGCGATTGCTTGCAGCATATATAAACGGATTAATTACGCTTGAGGCCCACGCCATAATAGATGCCACAACATGTAGCACGGGGTAATTTATACTGTCATCAAATACATTCATAATCATTAAAGGTAAAAAACAAAGAAGAAAACAAATGAATATTAAAAGCATTAGTTTCGTTAGCCTGTTGTCTTCTTTTTCACGATTTGTTCTTCGACTTTCTTGACTTGAAGATGACTTTCTAAAAGGGCAAAAAATTATAACGAAACAAATACAAAGACTTATTGCAATTAGCGAATTTAAAATATTAATTTTGTAAAGAAATAGAAAAAGAAAAACTACACCATTATTTTTGATTCATACTGTACCTACTGTCTTTGTAATCGTAAATTTTCAACATATACTTACACGTGAGACATAAGTTTTTTTCTTGTTTTTTTAACTCGAAAGAAAATACAGGAGTAGGATACTATAATAACAATGCATGGCAGAACGAATCCTATTAAAAATATCATTTTTTTCGGTGATGTACCATTTTTCTCCAGTATTGTACACGAGAACGTGGAGGGGTCCAAACCCAGCTGTCCCCAAACTCCTAACAACGGGGGTAACTGCGTAAACAATATAACTTAATAAATAACTGACTGTCATGTTTTCAATAAATAGGTATAGAATAGTGTAGGTTCTATCAGTGGTTCCTAAAATCATACGAATATATA
>NW_020441412.1:0-2057 GCF_000699045.2 Agrilus planipennis
CCTTTGTCAGTCGTTTTAATTGGAAAGAAGACATTGATGACAAAATAGTGTGTTTATCGTGAAAGATACGAGTCAAAATAGGGTTGCAAATAATTGTATTAATGTAAAAATCAACATCAATCATTTTATATCGAAATATTTGCAACCTCATTTTGTTTCTGATCTTTTACACATTGTAATAAGAGAAAGAAATGAAATTCATAGTTTCTTTACCTTTGGGTTCATCTAATAAGGAAGTTATTCGAATCGTTTTCTAAAAATTTTGGATTATATGCATTTATTAGCACACCAGAATATCTTGTAGTTTTCAGTTTTACACAACTGGCGTATATCAATTCCATATTGTTTTGGGGGCTGTTTTTTTTTTATAATTCCTAAAATTTCGTAGTTTCTTGCTAAAGATACGGTAAATTGTGATTTAGCAGTGCTGATATCAATTTGGAACTTTAAAATTCCATGGATCATGACATTGAACCCGGAAAACAATATCGATCCAATATTTTAGATTATCCATCTCCAAGGAGGAGGAGGAGAATTTTTTGGGCTCTTTTCAGTTAAAGAATTAGAAGGCATTCATGGAATGTCTTTTTGTCCTCTTTTTACACTTCTAATACCTTCAAGGGCCAATGTGAGCAACTTTTACTCATCCTTATATATAATGTTTGTTCGGCGAAAATGTATTTTGCGTTTTACAAATAGAAAATACTTTGAAAAAGTATTTTAAATAAAATACAAAATGCTTTTCTCAAAAAAGTATTTAAATGCAATATAAAAATAGGTATTTTTTATTTTNCCTAAACAGTTATATTGGTTCGGCTATTATGAGGAGTAAAATAGACTACGTAAAAAGTTTAAAATATTGTAACTACAATTTATACCTAATTGCAAAAGGTAGAGTGAGAGTACTGAATTAATTCTAACATCTTTAAAAAAAACACGAATCGGATGATATAAATAGTTGGTAAAGGCTTAGATGATGGCCCCCACCCCCGAAGGGGGTCGGGATGGTAGGGATCGAAAGAGGGGGTCTCTCCAACCACTGTACCATAAAAAGTTCGTGGCGGTCTCACCCCCATAAAACGTTATAAGGGTTCAAAGTTAAGGTAAAACTAATGGAAAAATACATAAAAATATTGAGAAAGTTATATAAAACATTTTTTAAATATCTTTATCAATAGGGTAGGTTAGGTTAGGTTATCGGGTTTTGATCAAGTGACCACCCTCTTTCGACCCCCCACCTCCACCCGCTTGAAAATATTTTTTTATTGAATTTTCTTTGAATTATAGTGTATGAAAATTGTCAAAATAATCAACTTTGAACCGCCAGAACTTTTTATGGGGGTGAGACCGCCACGAACTTTTTATGGTACAGTGGTGGGTGAGATCTCCCCTTTTGATCCCACCCACCCCTTCGTGGGTGGTGGCCATCATCTAGACCTTTACCCAAATTCGCTATTTTATGATAGGAAATGGGCAAATACAGGAATGGAGCGAGTTTCTATGGAAGTGTATAGAACTGCCTCTTTGCGCCCCAGTTCAATAACAAAGGATAGCGTATCGCGCTCTACCAGAGACCCAGACAATTAATTTATTAGTATACCACCTAAAGCAGCTCTCAGACCCATACAAATACGTGATTTAATGCTAGGGAATGGGCGAAAATGGGAGTGGTGCAAGTTTCTGAAGCAATGCCTCCTGCGCCGCAGTTCAATAATATAAAGGACCGAGCATCGGTATAGATTAAAATTTCTTCACCCCCTGTTTGCATGCACGGTACCCGTTTCAAATAAGTTTTACGATAGATTTTTCTTTAACCCCTTAAATCACAAGTTCGATATACATAAGTAATTTAAGACATAAGTAAGTTTGTAGAGCGCCGCTATTTTTATAAATTAGTTTAATGACAGTTGCCATCATTAACAACTGGTATGGTTTACATATTAATAATCTGAAAATGCAGAAAAGTAGTTTTTGAGCTTCTGTCCCCAACCTGAATGTCACGCGCCCTTAGGAAATCGCAGTGTATTCAATAAAATTTGTAGGACTATGTATCCTTT
>NW_020441413.1:0-2029 GCF_000699045.2 Agrilus planipennis
ATTCATAGAAAGCATTAGTTTTATACATTTCCTAGTACAATATCGGAATTTCTTACAATTCCTAGTAAAGTGAAAAAAAAATAATATGTTTTATCCAAAAGTTGGAAAACAAAATAAAGAAAACCAATATTGGAAAATACGACAAATGGCGCTGTAAACGCCATCTGTAGTACAGTGTTACATTTTAGGATTACGTATGCTTCAACAAGGTCCATTTTTTTTCTAAAACGCGCTGTTAAGGCAGCAGGTAAAAGTTGGTTTGTGTTCTGTCGGAACTGCCTGCGACGCGCTGATGAGATCCAAAAAGATCGAAATCGCGATCCGCGTCTGGCAGCTTCGACAGAATACAGACCACTTCGAATTATTTTATTAAAATCAATATTAATTTCGAAGAGCAATTCGTTTAAAATTTTGCGCGCACTGCGTTGTGATACATAACAAATGCAGAATTGAATGTCAAAATTAAGTGACATATCTATAAAAATAATTCATAAAATGAGTGCAACTACAAAAACCGATGTACGCTACAAAATACCTAGAAACGTGACTTCTGAGAATTTTGTTTTTATATAAAACACAAATACCATACGCAAAATGTCAATGTAACCAGAACAATACAGTTTTTTTCATAAGTACTGTTATCACTGTTTTTCATCCACTAATTTCTCAGAAATACATGGCACAAGCAATGTTTGCCAATATATAATGGCAGATAATCGATTTTTTTTTCGATCATTTTCTGCAGCGATCCGATATGTATTATGAGTACTATCTCAATTTTAATCTAAGCGTGTTGTAAACACAACGCATTTGTAACCATCACGTTTATATTTTGATACGCAGACCGAAATCGTGTTGGATTCCTAGATAAAACTGTGATGCATGTGATCATAAGGAATTTTTTAATTTGAAACCTAATGAGACATAATAAAAACGATTTTGCTGGTTGAGGTGGGGGATCGAAAGAGGGTGGTCACTTGAACAAAACCCGATAATTTAACCTAACCGAAGCTAACCTACCCTATTGATAAAGATATTTAAATAATGTTTTATATAAAAAAAGTACACGCAAACACAGAACTGAGCCATTGTGTTCCAGAATGCTATGCAGTTGACTCTATAACTATACTTTCCGGTCTTCCTATACTCCCATCATCTCGTTTATATTGCTACCCATCAAGAAAATTTGATATAAAGATTGATGAGTCAAAGCATGTAACGATAAGATTTTTAGAAAATATTTTGGATCACTTTACATACACTGAAATGTGATCAATGCAATGCAACAGCTCTTTTAGAACCTTTAGATTTTAACCATTCCATCATGAGATGTTTACTTTCAAAGAAGTTACTCCTCTCTAATTTCTTAACTTTCGATGCAAAATATCTGTAAGCATTTCCTAAATGCAGTCTTTCGATGAAAATTGTCTCATTTTACATATCTATAGCAAAAATAGTTTACGAAAAATTTAGAAAACTCTGTTTTGTTTTCCCCAGTTATTTACAAACAAAACCATCTAAAAATCTGATAAATATTAGGAATAGAGTTAAATAAATAGTTAGAGACGTAGGTAGTTCTTCAGATGAACAAGATATTTTTAAGGATCGTTTGTCTCTTACAATTAATACCACATAAATAAACAACTGACAGACACATGGTTTTATTTAGAAGTATCTAAAATAGGTTTTAGTTTCGGTAATTTTAGAAATCAATTTGGGCTAATCAAATAAGGAATTTGTTTGAAAATCCCTCAGGTTTCATTTGATAAAAGACATAAAACGATTTACTATTACGACGACTGTAGTAAAATGTTTTATTCGAGCGCTTCAGATTCTTTTTGTAAGTGTTCAGTGTGTGGCTCTTGCGGCGCGGCGCCGTATAGTACCTATAGTGTACCCGCGTACCCACGTGGTTATTTTTATGAACGCGGCGTATGAAAGCAAAATGAGAAATACCAGAAGCGTTTTAACGAATTAGTTCCGGACTGCAGACGGGCGTCCGTGCCATCCTGACCATACCGAAACCAAT
>NW_020441414.1:0-2043 GCF_000699045.2 Agrilus planipennis
GTATTGCCTACAATCGCTTCGTAAATAAGTCATTATTTCTCATAAAAAGGAAAGGATAAAAATGGTTATTGTGGGTTATCCCTAAGAGATAGACATATACCATCGCGGACTTTTTTGTAGACCCTTTTAGGATGTACAATATTGTAGTACATTATTTTGATCTATCTCGTAGAGTTCAGCCAGCGTTTGCAATGTAAGCGCACAAAATGTGTTTATTTACATCACATTAGAAACCTCTAAAATTATCATTGTTTCCCTACTATATTATGCATGTATTATACACATAAACCTTCCTCTTGAATTACTTTATCTTTAAAAAAAACCTGCATCAAAATCCGTTGCGTAGTTTTAAAGATTTAAGCATACATAGGGACAGACAGCGGGAAAGCGACTTTGTTTTATACTATGTAGTGATGACGAGTTTTATAAAGACGTAAACAGTAGTACCCCATAATCTTAATTTGATGTAAACTTCATCATCATCATAAGGTCGTCAGTCCTACGACTTGTTGGACACGTACCTCCACCCTTCCCTATCCTGAGCTAAACTTCGCATTTCCCTAAAACTAGAATCTAGGTCTACCCCTACCCTTCCTAACTTCTGTTTCTGCCTCTAATATGTCTCAGACAAGACCTTCATGCCTGAGAAAGTGTCCTACCAACCTATCTCGCCTATGTTTTATTAACTTCTATAGTCTTCTGTTCTCCTATTCTTTCTAATACCTCTTCATCTCTAACCTTTTCTACCCACGTTATCCTCATCATTCACCTATTTCGAAGACTTCTAACCTTTTCTTTAAAAAAATATTTATTTTCTGTAAAATGGTGTCTACATAACCTTAAATATGGTTGCGATTTGGCTAATTTTAATTGTCTCATTACTTCAGCCCACAATTTCTTGTATTTTTTATTATTTGGAAGAAATGGTATCCATTTGCTTTACATTCCGACACTGTACGCTTTGTCATTTTTGTTAAATTTTATATAAATCGGAAATTTAGTTAGTCTATCTCTTTTACATTTACGAGATTACATTAAGCTATCATATTGTCAAGATAAACCTCAGGATCGTAGTAATAGCGCCACGTAGCGGGAGAAAATGTTAAAAATCTTCTCCACTGGAAACCTAAATCATACCTATTCTCACAGAAAACAGAAAATCATTTATAAAAGTCCAAAATCCGATCACTACTTTGAATGGGTTAATAAAAGTAAAAATTAAAATCCGCTTATACGATGTGTAAGCAAGAATACAATAATAGGAGGTTCACTGCCTGCTAACTATTATTAACATTTCATCAACACATTTATTTTGATAGAAAAAAAAATGTTATTAGTATCATCATGAAATGACATAACGCGTAGATAATTTTAGAATTAATCTATAGTAAATAGCACAACAAAATTTTTGTTATAATATACGGCAAAGGTTAAATGCCTTCGTTAATTATCCGTTCCCTTAATATGAGGGCCGAACAGCAGGGTGGAAAGCCGGTGTCAGTCGGATGAAGAGGGATATACGTGTTGGCCACAAAATATCAGATTTCGTAATAATTCTCACGAAAAAGTTACGTTAGATACTCACACGTGTGCAATCATGACAAACACGTGGTTTAAACTTAACACGCACCGTAGAAAAATAAACAACCAGTGTTTTCGTAGACGACATGATTTATGAGCTTTTCGATAACAGAAATCATTTTCCGTGGAGACAAATGATAAATTGACAACAGACATGAAACCTTTCACAGGTTTGCGTTTTGTTTGGTGAATTTTTTGCAAAAACAAAAAATCACGCTCGCATGAAGGATGTCCCAAAAATAATAATTTTTAGTATTGTTAAATGACTAGAAAACCACAAAGAACCTCGGAAAATATTTTTCTATATAGGTACTAGGTGAATCTAGCCAAATTTGCCATATTGCGCTTATGATTTAAACTTTTTTGTAATTACGGCAACATTTTCGTAATAGACGTATGTGCAACCAATTATACACACATTTAAACCCGTCCACTTTTTTCAACTGTTTATTTCCAATTTGA
>NW_020441415.1:0-2072 GCF_000699045.2 Agrilus planipennis
AAGAGGGCCTTCCGCCCTACCTTCCGGCGTAGTCCGGAGGGACTGCCCGCCCACCAGCATTACTGGCTGGTGGAAATGAAACACCCAAAAGTTTTTTTTTTTAAATTTAGGCTTCCTGAATATTTTAAAGGTACTAAATTATTTCAGGAAAGATGGAATGAAATACATGTAACACCTTCGTTACGTTTTGAACCCCGTAAATTGTAGAATGCATGAACAACAATAGCTAGAACAACCCACTTCACGTTTTATGTATGATTTCCGTCACTAAATAGTTCACAGAGCCGGGGGCGTTGCTTAAGGGAAATTTAGAACTTATTGTTCCTCTTTTAGGCAATTAAACTTCACGAACATTGCACGCAACACTAGTTCATGGGGGAAGCAAATACAAATACATATACATACATACACACGTATACACATCTATGTACACCTACGTTAAATTTAAACTTTCACGTCAATTGATTATTATAGACGTTAACCAGCAAAGTTAGCTAATAATCGTATTATGATATGGCACAGAGCGTTTGCTTACGAAATTAGCTCACTGTATAAATTTATTTAATTAAAATAAACCGAGACATACCAATTATATAGTCACGATTGGAAGACAATTCGTCGTATACTTCACAGACAGCGGCATCTCTTGGGAGGTACGAACAATACAATCACATCGCGGGCTGTCTGTAGGGGGGGGGAGGGGCAGAGCGCGAAATCAAATATGTATTACACGGAGAAAAGTAAATATTATCGAGTTACGTGGTTCAGTAGTTAAATCATTGCTTAGCTTCCGAATCCGGGGAGGGACCTAGCAGGGGGTGCTCTCGTCTTTCCCTCCATAATCATCACCTCCCACTCATTGCCACGATCCCTAAGGGAAGCTAAAGTTAGATCACAGCTTAGCTGTAAAGGGAACACCAGTCAGACTCCGGGCGGGGCCTCAACTGAGAATTATTTGGCCCAAATTCATCTGTAGCTTTCTTAAACGTTGTAGTGTAACACTCTATAGATAATCCATCTCTTATCTACTCTCTTCATATTATACGTCTTGTCTTTGTCTCCCTGATCGCCACCACCCACCCATTATCACGACTCCTAAAGGAAACTAAAGTTAGATCATAGCTTAACTTTCGAGGAGACACCAGGTCAATTCCGGACGGGAGACCGGTAGGGGATGCCTTGTTCCAAATTCATCTATAGTGTCTTTAGACCTTGTAGATAAATACTCGAACAGTAATACTCCATAGAAAGTATATCCCTCTTCATATTGTACGTCTCCTATTCGCCACCAGATTGCAACTAAATATAAATAAAACTATAAAAGCTTCAACCAACTAGAAAATATTCTAGACTCATGGTGCTTATAACTGCTTAACTAAATGTAATTCAACACGGAGAGTAGCTAACTGTCCATTTTGTACTTATAACATTAAGATGTTTGCACTACAATCCAGGGGTTGTTTATGTACACGATTTAGAGAGAAGGCAAAGGACAAAAAGTAATAGGGACAATAATCTCGGATGCTTCGAATTTACAAGCATCAGGAGGAATAATCGCATCTATCAGGCTGCGGATGTTAAACACCTTAGCAGCAGATATAGCCGCAAATCGTGTGTATACAAACTTGAGATGTAATTCGACATAACAATTATTAATGAACACGCTACGTAATAGGTTATCAGATGAACATCCTATATCCCTAAATTAAGTTTGAAATAATAGGGCGTGTTTACAAGCTCAATGTGACGATATAGGTACCTACTAGGTAGTAAACTACCAGTAATATAAACTACTCCGGACCAGTAATGAGCTTGTAACCCATTTAATATATTTGCATCCAACGTCACAGGAGGTCCTGCGTTCAACCCATTTTCCGTATGAGGATACGTACACATGCATACGTTACTTCACACCAAGTTATGCACACCTATTTACGAAAGATAACAAACCCTATAGGTCGCGAAAATAAATACCCCTCATCATCATAAAGTCATCAGTCCTAAGACTGGTTGGACACGTACCTCCACTCTTTCCTATCCTGAGCTAAACTTCGCATTTCCCTAAAACTAGA
>NW_020441416.1:0-2012 GCF_000699045.2 Agrilus planipennis
GTAATAGAATATTGCATCCCATTTTTTAGACCTAAATACAATAGCTGTTAAATGGGTTTTTACATGATCTGAAATATGAAAAGTGGATAGATACGTTATGAATCTTAACAATATTTCTATCATACACTATACCAATTGTGATACAAGTATTTTCAGCGGCGGATTATCCGTAAGGCAAACTAGGCATATGCCTAGGGCGCAAGGTTAGAAAGGGGCGCGCACGAAAGTTTTTAAACTAAAAAAATCCACCCATTCTATTGCAAGGTCCAAAAATATGCATTATCGTTTTAAAAAACATGACTTGACGTTCAAATAACTTTAAAACTAATATTAAGGTCATATTCAAGATGAGTATTTGATTACTCCTTCAATATGATACAACTTTTATCTAAAACTTGTTCCGAAATAATGAGATCCTATCAAGATATTTCATTGTCTCATGATGAAAACCTATGCTTTATACCAGGGGTGGTCAACCCGCGCCTTGAACATCTTTTCAGTCTGCGAGATTCATCATCATACGTAGTTTTACAAAATATTGTCTGTTTTATTAATAAGTTTTCAGGGTGATTCCCTTTTTGCTTTTTAAATACAGAAAGCTAAAAAGGAAAAATAAGAATAACATTTAATTTACCATTAATCATTTTACCTATCTACATAAATAATTTTAAAAAGAATCAAATTGGAAATGAGAAATGGTAAAGTACATGTAGTGCATCCAAGGTAATATCCAATTGCATATTTGTTATTTAAATGGTGTACAGTATATGTAACAGTAGCCTACAAACTTACTGAAAACTGTAACACCAAAACATATACCTACATGCAGATATAACGGTGTCCATAGCGGCTCTAATAATGTATCTTTTAAACAAAAGTACACCTAATTATTAGTAAACAAACATTTCAAAACCTGTTATTTATTGTAGCAGTAGCAGTTGCTGGTGTGTAAACATCGGCATGCATTGTTTACTAGTTAGTTTTTTTAGTTAACAACTACTTATTAACAAACAACTTAATTACACGAAAAAATATATTATTTTAAATATAAATATTAATTAAAACGGATAACCAAAAGAATGAGAGCATATAGCAAAGCAACCTAAACAAAAGTAATGTTAACAAAGAAAAACTACATATTTCAATACAAGAATATCAATTAGAGTAGTATGGAACTAGGACGCTAAGTAACATGGCCTTTATTTTTTATAGAATCGAAGTACAGAGCTAATTAAGCAAACCTTTGCCAAAATTTGTTATAGACAAATTCTATATTTCAGTTGCGGACTAGCCTTTGTATAATGGATTTAAATATATTTATTGTATGTATTGGTACTGTAAACACAGTAAAATATCAGAAATTAGAAGGCATTAGTAGGTGGGCGGGAATTTTTATTGGCCAACAAAATCCTAACTGATACCTATTATAATAATAAATGAGAACGTGTTTGTTTGTTTGCTACAATTTCACGCTTTAACAGCTCAACCGATCATCATGAAATTTTGTACAGAAATTGTCAGAGATACAGAAAAGGACATAGGGTACTTTTATCCAGGAAAAAATAATGTTCCCGAGGGATAGAAAAATTAGTTTTATGTGGTCGTATTTAGGACATTAACGCGAGCTAATAATAGTTTACAATTAGAATGCATATTTTGTAAACTGCAGCATAGAGAAATGAATAAAAATGGAAAAACATTAAATAATAAATTGAAAATACTTGGAATTAAAGGCTGAGAAGGGAAGGGAAAACTTCACCGTAAATAAATCGCCCTGGTGTGGTGCATGTTGTATGTACCTATATGTATACACAGTATGTACATGCATGTAGGCACATTATACAATGTAGATATATATTAGAGCATTTTACTGGAAGTACAATTATTGCAAATTTCTTCACGAAATAGGCGTGTCCGTTTAAGTGAATTAATGCGCAAGAAATGCAAAACAATTTTATGAGTACTTTAGGTACATTTCCGTCGATGAGAAATTGACTTTGCTCGGTAGATAT
>NW_020441417.1:0-2013 GCF_000699045.2 Agrilus planipennis
AGATACAATATAAAACAAATCCTTTATACACAGGTTTACATATTTATTAAATTGTCGCGGCGCTACGAGCACGCTCAAATTTTACCAACTATAATTAATGATAAATATAAAACGCAATTTGTTGTAAATGTTTGATCAAAACACATTCATAAATACAAGTGTGCCAAAAACCTTAAGAATCAATTAAACTTAGTGCCTAGAACCAACTCGTTAACGAATACATTTTTTGGGGGAATCCTAACGAAGCAGTTTACCCTTTAAACAGTACATTGACTAACGAAGACAGAAAATGTATAAAGAAATTGTGACCAACTTTTTAGTTAATGGTAGCATCGTGAAATAGGAGGTCTGTTGATCTTATTGCTTGGCGGTGAATCGTATCTAAAAGTATCCGCTGCGCTGTTCCGTTTTTGTCCAACGCGGTCGTTCGTGTTTTGCTCATTTTGCGGTTGTCATGCTGATTCAGACTAGATCTATCTCTGCCGATTAAAAGGATGACTTTAGCAGCATTTTGTTGGAGACAAATATGCGCGGCATGAACAGCGCATCGAATGCTTTCACAGCTTCCACCTGAGCTGGTGCAACTGGTCTAGTCTCTAGTGAATGCACTGATGTTCTGTTAAAGTACTGCACCTGGTATTGGAACGGGTGTGAGGTCACTGTTCCATATAACAGGCATTGGTATTTGCTTATTTTTTTATGCTAGGGCATTGCCAAGGGAACAGGAAAAAACACCTGACCTCCAACCTTTGTCGCACAAATACCATGATTTTTGTTCTGACAAAAATATATAAAATTCTGCGAAAAAAATAGTTTTCTTTTATTAAGCTCGCATGTCGCATGAGCGTATATATAAATTTAATTTCAGTCACATTTCTTCTCATCAAGTTATTGTCAACTTTTGAAATTGTAAATATTTTAAAAATATCAATTCCGTGTATCGATTTATACGGGTCGCTCGGCGCTCAAGATTTTTTTAAAGGTGTTTTCGAGTGATCTGTAAATATAAACAACAATTTTTTTTCAAATTTCTTTCTTAAAAATGTCATTTAATTAATAGAAATGAAGTATTAGACACGAAAGAAAACTATAATGACAATAAAATTATCTATTTCTACACTTTAGTTTTTAAAAGGTTTATAAGTAATTTCAAATATTAGGTCATCATCATACGGCAAATAGAGCAGGGTAAGTAAATTCTTGCCCTTAGCAACAAAATTATTTTAATGAAGTCGGTAATCCACACATAATTCATACCTTTTCACAAAAGAAAAATTATCAAGCTTTGTCCCAAGCGAAACTAATAAACAATTTTTAATTCATTGTTACAAAAATATTGTAATATTTTTATAAAAGTTTATAAGTTAACATGAAAGATTTGAAAACTTCTTTGAGACAGGGACAATATATTTAACTTTCTAAGTAATTTTTATAAAACAAATTTAATGTAGTGCACGCTTTATAAAGTATTTTACTGTATTTGTAGTTGGCTGTCGTGTAAGTAACGCAGCGATCATTTTGCGCGCCCATAGCGCCGCGACAAATTAATAAAAATGTAAGCTTATGTACAACAGCTTTAGCATTCTTTATATGTTTTAGTTTAGTTTATTCTATTATTCTTTTGGACAACAAAAATAGCGAGATTAAAACTATAAAAGTTAAAAAAACTTCGTCATAATTTGTAAAAGAAGATCACGAATGTCTTGACAACTCCGCCGAAAATTATGTGAAGCACTTTTACTTATCGTTAGTGAAATAAATTAGTTATTTGCAAAATAAAAGAAGCATTGAATACGTAAAAAAAGATGAAAGAATGAAAATTAATCTAGAAAGTTAATAAAGACCTGGGAAAATGTTTGGGAGCTTTGGCATAGACCCAGAAGTTAATAGTATAATAGTGTAACTTTATGTATAATAGTGTAATGTTCGTGGGTTTAACAAAATTAACTTCTAAGACTGATAACGACAAAAACTATTTATTTACACTACTGTTGATATATCACTATTCACTGC
>NW_020441418.1:0-2024 GCF_000699045.2 Agrilus planipennis
AGGGAAAAATTGTTGTTGTTGTCACACCCGCGCCGGGAATCGAACCCGGGACCTTTGGCTTTACGCACCAATGTTCTGACCACTAAACTACGAGAGGTGACAACAGCAACAACGACAAACCGTACTTATTAGGTCACAAATCCGTCGAATTAATGTAACTATATACTAAATGTACTGTGATTAAACATACATACAATTTCGACATCTTTTAGAAGTGAGTTAGTTTAATATGAAACATTATTCTGATAATTCATTTCTGAATTTGTCACATCTCGTAGTTTAGTGGTCAGAACATTGGTGCGTAAAGCCAAAGGTCCCGGGTTCGATTCCCGGCCGGGGTGTGACTGACAACAACAACAATTTTTCCCTCATTAATTTGAGGTAGTGTGTAGTGGGTGAAAATTCAGAAACGAATTTTCAGAATAATATTTCATATTAAACTAACTCACTTCTAAAAGATGTATAAATTGTATGTACGTTTAAAAAAATAATTCATCATTAATGAAATACTTAAAATAAAAGTCACTCACTTGAAGAGAAGTTGTCCCCGCTCTCTAGCACTGATTTTACTCCATTCGCCCTTTTCGAAAGCTTTCTTTGCCGCCTTCACAGCTTTATCAACATCTTTTATCGACGCATATTGAACCTGTGTCAGTTATTAATGTAAAAAAAGTCATAATTTATAATAACTAGGTACGTTACTAATTACCGTGCAAATAACACTTTCGTCCGCAGGATTGATTGTTTCGAATGTTTTGCCACCTTCACTGTCCACGAATTGTCCATCGATGAACAGTTGACATGGGAATTTAATTTTCATGTTATTCGTTTCCAATTCGATCGCCCTGTATTTTATTTCCGCGGGGGCCGAACCGCCCCTAAGTTTCAAGATGACTGCGAGTCCGAATTCGTCGAAAACGGGGGCGAGGTACACGTCTTCATTTTCAAACTCCACCTTGGCAATGTCCTTAACTTCTTCTACAAGTCTGCAAGATATTAAAAGTGACAATAAATGAACCGTTAAAAATAATGNACTAACTATAGTATATTATAAATAAACAAAAATTAAAATTGTTTTCCACATTAGGATACAATTTATTTACAATTGAAAATTGCTTAGGATCAACCATTAAACAAATGAACAAAACCAGAGCTATTTGTCTATCGTAAAATAAAGATTAGAAATTGTAAAAAACTAATAAATAGGTAATAATTTTGACTTACCAATTAATAGAACTAGCACCTCTATGTCTTGGTAATAACGACGGGTGATAACAAATACTTTGATATTTAGGATAGTTGATAATTTCTATTGGGATAAACTGGGAACAATACGGCAGAACATTTAAATCTGCATTTACACTTTTATAATCTTCGAAAACTTCTGGCAAAACAACCCCCTTGCGTCTCCATGATTTGAATTTGAACGCTGGTACTCCATTTTTTCGCGCAACTTGGGCTAAATATTTAAAAAATTAAAAATAAATGCCTTTAGATATTAAAAACTTAACAACAGGAGTTTTCTTATTATTTTCGAAAGGTATTTATTGACCTTCATTTGATATCATAAAAAGACACCTCTGTAACGTAACAAAGAAATTGTAGTACCTGTTTTTGTTATTATAGCATTGACTAAGCAAGCAACTTAAATTTATTGCTAAAAAAGTTGCTATTTAACGGTTGATTTAAGAATGAAACGTTAAAGCAACAAGGCCATAATAAAATACACAATGTTTAAAGTTTTATAACTGATTTTCTTAGAAAAACACTTCGATATGTAAATTTATTTCATTACCTAAAGGGTCTTCTCTGTTTCCCTTATCTGGTACAGTAAATACTCCAACTATTTGATGCCCATGTAGTTGAAGTCGTTCAAAAACATCAGCTGCAAAAGTACTCTGACCTATAAGGGCCACCCTCAGTTTCTGGGGTTCCCCGAAACCATTGCGCTTCAAAAAAGTCCTTTTTATTAATATGATAATAGTTAATTTTGGATTTCTTAAGAGATATCAACCTACACCATG
>NW_020441419.1:0-740 GCF_000699045.2 Agrilus planipennis
TATTAGCCAAGAAAACCTTTTATGAAGTAATTCACTGCCAATAAATCTATCTACATTTACCGACGTTTTTTTGAAAATGAACTCATTTTATTATCTACAATATGTAATATTGCGATGTTTTTCAGTGATTCAGGGAATTAAAGTTATGAAAGCGTTATTAGGAGTTAGCTATTACATTATAAAGTACTTGCAAAATTGCCGTGGAAGTTGCTTGCTGTTTTTGTCGCGATAACCTTCACGAAACCTTTAAAAATATTTATAACAGTAACAGAGATAGAGGCTGAATTTAGACGTATATTTTTAATGTAATTTTTAAGTGGCATCGTAGGTAAGACTATCAAATATAACGATTATTACCATAATAAATCTTTTTCAGTTCTTCTATCAAAACTATTAGATCGTCCAAGGTAACTTTTAAGGGGTAGAAAATTTACGTGCGCTTTTTTATGTCTAGCATTTTTATGTAAATTTACTGACGCACAACCTCTACCGCTCTTATTTCGAATCGGACTTGAAATCTGTCGATACCATTGGATTCTACGCACATTTTTACATATTATACGTGGATTAGATCGTCCAAGGTAACTTCTAAGGGGTAGAAAATTTACGTGCGCTTTTTTATGTCTAGCATTTTTATGTAAATTTACTGACGCACAACCTCTACCGCTCTTATTTCGAATCGGACTTGAAATCTGTCGATACCATTGGATTCTACGCACATTTTTACATATTATACGTGG
>NW_020441419.1:1202-2019 GCF_000699045.2 Agrilus planipennis
AATATTGGGTTGATATTAAAAATCTACATTGGGCCAATAAAAAAAAATCTGACGTTTCCATCATTGAACCAATATGTAAATATAATATTTTACCAATATTTTTGTGGTACTAGGGTAGATATTGTGCCTATATATACATGATATGTTGTAACTATATATAAAACATATATTGGACCAATCTGGAAAACAAATATTGGCTGTATTTTTCAAATAAATATTGCACATTTATTATTTCCTAACATTGGAACAATATTTAATTTCAATATTGGGTTAATATTAAAAATCTACATTGGGCCAATAAAAAAAAATCTGACGTTTCCATCATTGAACCAATATGTAAATATAATATTTTACCAATATTGTTGTGCTACTGGGGTTACCTATATCTAAAGTTCTAAGTATAGCAGATATTTACTTAGCAAAATTATAGATTAAAACTGAGCCAGAGCCTTCTCTCTTACTGGAGTTCCTGTTTTTATTGGTTTTCAGTAATATCAACGAACACTGCTGCTTTTATTGAATTTTCGATGCAGTAGAACAGATTTAGAATTCATTTGAATATTGAAATACATAATTAAAAATTGAAACGTTCATTTTTATTCGATTCAGTTTTCATAGTATACTTGAGTCGAGCATATTGAAGATATGAATCAGTATTCATGGGCTGTTTGCATGATTCTTAACTTTTACGATTCGTTTTGGGTTGACAAAGAAATAAGAAAACTAATTCTGTATTCTCTACTCAAAGGTGTTTCACATTCTGTATTATACGTGGATTAGATTGTCCAAGGTAACTTCTAAGGGGTAGAAAATTTAC
>NW_020441420.1:0-3532 GCF_000699045.2 Agrilus planipennis
TATTAAACCAAAATAAATGACATCAAACGCACAAGATGATGAATGTTGGGCTAATCAGAACCAAAATGGCGAAAAATTTTATTCATGTAAAAACCACAACTACAAGTTTCTCCTGAAAGGCCAGTAAGACCCGCTAGATACCACCCTATGAGGCAGACGGGACCTATTCCTAACAGGCTTAGTAACCACTGCCATTACGAGTCCGACCTCAGACGAAGATTTTCCAACCTGGAACCCAGGGCCTAGCAGTCTCCATCACTGGTCGGATTTTCGAGGGACGAATCCCCCACACAATTGGATTAGGTATATTGGTACTTCATGGGATGATCCTGGTTCCTCTGAGTGAATTTGCCCCGTAGTGATCGCCTGAGATACTAAAATTCGATACCACTACTTGGTGTGACTCTTCAAGAAGCTGTCTACGATACACACTTGGTCATATGGTTATCGCTTGTCGCTATTCGCTAGTCTTGGATACTAGTGTTTGTGCCCTGCACGTCCACACCGACATATCTCGTACAATTACTTATGCTAAATAAATTAGTTTAACAGCTTAACTTTCGAAACGTATTTACATCAACAGTTTGACTTTCTTAGATCCTTTGATTATAATTATGACAGTGTTGAAAGGGGAAAAGGGATTGTTGTCCGAATACATTGTCATCATAAGATTGTCAATCCTAACACTCGCTGGACAGGAACCTCTCCTATCCTGAGGTAATCTTCGCATTACCCTAAATCTAGAACAACCCACATCCTTAACTATTTGCGGACAGTAATCTAATCTAGGTCTACCTCTACTCCTCTTAAATCCTGTTTCTGCCTCTAATATGTCTCTGACTAGATGTTCATGACTGAGAAGGCGTCCTACCAACCTATCTCGCCTATTTCTCATTGACTACCCTAGACAAAAAGTTTCAGTCTCTCTCCAGTCTCTCAGAGTTTTTCAGAATCTTTTAGCGTCTCTGAGAGCGTCTCTCACAGTCTTTCACAGTCTCTCAGTTATTGCCTAGGTGTTTTTATGGATCTCTGCATGAGAGACTGGAACGATAAAATTGACTGAATGAATAAAACTGAAAAATTGAGAGACTCTGTTTCAATAAGTGGGATCTCTGAAATATGTTGAACTTCAGAGATTCGAGTCTCTCGTTCATAGATTCGAGTCTCTCGTTCAGAGGCTGGATACGAAATGAGGATCTCTCTAGAGAGAGGCTTGATGAGAGACGGAGACTCGAGTTTCACTTTCAGAGACTCCGAGAGACTGAACATTTTTACCTCGGGTACCAAAGAGTCCTCTGTTCTCCTATCCTTTCTAATATCTCTTCATTTCTAACCTTTTCTATCCACGGTATCATTCGCATGTATCACCACATTTCGAACACTTGTAATCTTTTTTTTTCCGCCGCGCCCACCGTCCATGTTTCGTACCCATACAGCACCGCGCTCCAAACATGCATCTTTAAGAATAATTTTCGAATTTCTAAATTAACCGTTCGCGAGCATAGAAGTGGCTTCTTTTTATTAAAGGCGACTCGACCCTGCGCTATCCTCTGCTTTATATCCCTACTACTCCTTCCATCCTAACTTATCCCACTTCCTAGATACATAAAATCATTACACCTCTTCAATAATAATATTTATGCGTCATTACAGACTGACCTACCTATATTTTCATTTAAAGATTTGCACAACATCTAAACGATAAATTTCCACCAATAGGTAGGTCCGTACTGAAGTCATACCTAAAGGAACAGCACGGGGAGATAACTGGAGGTATTCAGACGGTCTAGGGGAAATTCTAGTTGGGCAGTGCGCCCCAAAAAGTTTCAAAAACATTGAAAATTTTTGCTGTTGCTTCCCCCTAGACCTGCTTTTGATAAAGTATTACGACCCGACGTAACAGAAAATTGTCCTCGTGCTAAGAATAGCAGGGAAACGTAAGCACAAAGTGTTTTCGTAATGTGGAGAGAAGTAATATCCAAAACAAATGCTCTCTATACAAACAAGTGGTTGAGCTCACTTTCCCCAACTCACTTGAAACACGCATATTTACTTCTATTGCTGCCGTATTCTACGGAAAAAGAATGAACAGAAAGAAAAGAAAAATTTCAACTCAAAAGAAGCGTGATACACAATATGCGATAGAGCGTCACTTTCTGTGTTTTCCTAACTGCGGATACCCTTGAGACATTAATGGGTGACATTAAATAGAAATAACCTAAATTGTTTATACAGGATGTTATAAGAATAAAGGCTTTCACGGCCGGAATCCACAGTAGAATGAAGATTCGGGCTATAGGGCCGTGGTATAAGTGAACTATTCTGTGCCCAGTCGCTGTCGAGACTTCGAGATATAATCTACATTCACGTTGTCAACGCAGCACCACTACTGAGGATGTCAGCCGAAACGTCTGGACATAATGGTTCACCTAGACCATGGCCCTATACCCCGAATCTTCATTCTACTACAGGATGTTATGTTAGTGTTTTCCTTGGTATTATTATTATTGCTGTTATCGGTTGGGGTGGTTAGTTCTTGATGATGCATTTTGAATTAAATAATATACAATAATAAAACTCTTGGACAAGACAATACGTGTAGAGAGAATTAAAAAATTTGTTAAACTTCATCTACTACCTCTACCCCTCTTAACTCCTGTTTCTCCCTCTAATATATCTCTTACTAGACCTTCATGCCTGTTCGCGCAAGGTCCTAGAACCTTATTATTATTATTATCATCAAAGTGTCTTCGGTAAAAGAGGTGAGGGCGGCGATACCACCCCTACCCCATTTTGGTTGAACTCTATAAATTGACTTGCTTGGTACAAAAACAAGTGTTCGAAAAACTCTCGTGAAGTCTCCTCAAATCATCTATCCTAGCTAAGTTGTGTCGTCAAATTAACTCTTCTTATTTTTCTATGTTAATTGTTAAGTGTTCCTTAAGTTTGTATATAGTTTTTTGGTTAATATACGGTTAAAAAATATTGAAAAGTTTATTAGAGAAAGTGAGCTCTTGTCAAAGTTACAAGTAGCATTTCCACGAAACAATNAACCTATCTCGCCTATTTTTTATTGACTTCCATAGAGTCCTCTGTTCTCCTATTCTTTCCAATACCTCTTCATTTCTAACCTTTTCTACCCACGTTATCCTCATCATCCGCCTATAACACCACATTTCGAAGGCTTCTATGAAACTTATCTAATGATTATTTTAGTATACTGTTGAATGATTGTTAAATTCAAATTATAGGTATTAGATATAAATCGTTCAATAGAACCGTTGGGAAAGACTTCACTTAAAGCATATAAATTGTTAAGGATATTTTTTTCCCTTAAGGGCGTAAAACACGCAAATGTTCGTCTTCAAAACTTCTACGCAAAATGTGTAACGGGGCTAATACAATATTCAAAAGGTTGCCATACTTCGACTTACCTTCCATCCCCAATCGTTTCGAAAGCCTAAAGGACATTGCTAATACATTCTCTTTAGATACGCATATATGCTATAAATATTATATTACTATTCGATTT
>NW_020441421.1:0-1996 GCF_000699045.2 Agrilus planipennis
AGTATTAATTGCAGAATTAATTATGAAATATTTTTTTAACTAGTTATTACTCTTGAAAAGCAATTGTCGAAGTACATTCCATTGAATTAAGGATACTTGCAAGAAAATGTTTAATTTAGAATTATTCATTATGCTTTATCCTTTTTGACTTTGTTTATTAAAGAAAGATTTAATTTTATTAATCTCTTCCTGCAATCCTACTTTACACGGGAAGAATTTTAAATCTACCTACATATTGTTGCGAGTCTGTGGGGCGTGATAAAAAAATAGAGGGTGCGACCATACCATATCGACAGAAAATGAGAAATATAAAAAAACTGAAATAATTTTTCAGTAAATTTACCTGTTTGTGGTAATTTACAGCGTTTGTTATGAATGTCGAGATGAAAATTTGGCGTCAAAAAAAAAAATAAAGAAATATTACAATTGCAGCACGATTTTTATGAGGGGGTAGGGTAGGGTTGCCACCTTTTCAGGTTTTACATAAAGTATTTCTCGACTAAAAGGTTAAAAAAAAAGTACTCGGCATAAAAATAAAGTATTTTTGCGTACTTTATGTGTCTTGTAAAGTATAACGTACGCACAGTCGAAATAGAGTACAATACTTTACAATCAAGTACGGGTGGCAACCCTAATTAAGGCCCACCTTATGTAAAATTATTATCTGAAATATTATGTTGCTTTATATACCTTGTTAAAGGATGTTTATTATGTTAGTTTATTTAATGTCTACGTTTTTATAATATACGAACCTGAGATTTTTTAAGGACAGTTCTCATTTTAGTTAAATTAAGATCAAGTTAGGGTTTCATAAAAATTAAACACAAATTAAGTCTCTAAGCACTTAAACACTCTATCTTTAATCGGACTCTACTCGGTTACCGATAGGTTCCCGATAGGATTTTCACCTTATTCGACGCTTTTATAAAATAAAACGTGCCCAATTTTTATATTTTCCCACAAACTTTGTGCTTTTGTTACGGATTTATTCTAAAAACATAGATACCCATCGTTCACACCAAAACTATGTAGGTATTAGTGTATCTAACACACTATTTCGCATGAAATTTTTAAGGGATGTTGAAGTCTATATTAACCCACGGTAGAAATATTTACCTAATCAATAATATAATACATTCGTCAATTTTCTTCTATTTCTGTTTTTATTCATGTTTTTCACCACTGGGCTCGTCTTTTTTCAATTAACTTATTTTTTTGTACTTTTTCTAAGTTTTTAATGTAACTACTTATTTTCTTTTATTTTGAGTGGGCCGCCAATGTCCTTTTTTTTTTTGTTTAAACTTTTGCTTTGTTATAATTCCTTTTTTTGTTATTTCACTGTTTAATATTATCTACATAAAGTTCGTTCGTCATGAGTTTTCCCGATTTTCCATTAGCCTTCCGTGTTTTTCTAACATACGGGCGACATCTGTTGCGGGGTCATGGCAATTGGCGACGCAAAATCGCTCTAACAACACTATTACTATACGCGCGGGAGATTTCGAACGAGCGGAGAAGACCCAGCTCGTCGATGTCGAGTTCGCAGCTTTCCCGTAAACAACGGAGGCAGCACCGGTCGATAAGGTCGTCATGAATGCGTACGTATGTGTGCAACTCTCAGGTATCGCCGATCTCCTTGACGAAGACCGGGGAAGGTCACTGACGACCGCGTAGCCCGACAGTCGAAGTCGCAGATCCATCTACAGTTCTCCATGGAATCTTTCTCTTCGAAACACTGTAATTTTTTGCGGAGGTATCAGTCACAACCCAAACGTTGACAATTTATTATAGACACCCAGAAAGGGCGGTTGTCATCCGTCCTCTAAATGAGGATCGTTGACTAATGAGAGTAGTAAATTAAGGATTATTTACCTAAATAATTAGATATTTAACATAATTGTATTGTATTGTATTATCAAAATAATAAGTTTTAAGATGTCGAAATGGAATTTATGAACGCGTGAAAATAATATTGATGTTACTAAGTAGAAAATGG
>NW_020441422.1:0-2015 GCF_000699045.2 Agrilus planipennis
AACGAAATTTCCGTTCCGAGGCTTTGTGTCAGCCCAATCACATATTGTGTCAATACTTATCATTTTATCGTAATTTAAAAACTTGGAAATTGCACAGTACACTATAAGATCTACGATAAATTTTCCTTAATCAGCGCCATGTTTTTAGGCTCATCCCATTTGACGGATCCCAATAGTGTCATAAGCTTTGTTACATTCAATTTTAAATTAAATGTAAACCAAAAGCTCATTTTATATTAATGAGATACTACTTCTATTGCTTTTTTCTCGCCATTTCGAATTCATAACGGAAAATATCACCTATGATTCACGTAAGGGATACTTTCTCGGTTAGCAAGAAGAGCAGGAATGAAGTTATTTTCAGTATATTTTAAAACATGTTGCCATTTTTGGTCTGTAATTTCGTAAGTAAGTTCACTACAAACTTTTACTTTTGCAAAGATTTCATTTAATTTTGTTACTTGAGAAATTCGAATAGGTACTCAATTTTTCTTATAAATTTAAAACTTTTTGTATTGTCTCATAGTCATTAAATAAAACTTCCTATTTTAAATTTAAATTTTGGATTTTATATACCCAATTGCTTTCACGATAATCAAACTATTCATTAAGATAGTCTAAACATTTATCAATGAGTACCATAAAATTACAGTTGGCAAGCCTACTTTAAACAGAAAAAAAAATATGTTTTACATAATCTTTTCACAGCCGGTAATGGTGCGAACACCATTACTGATCTAGAAGATTTTAATATTTAAAAGATGAATAGATCCCTGAAAGGTTTTCTTAAAAAAATTTACATTCAGTAAATATAGAAAATTAAATGCTACAAAAAAGTATAGTTATATTCCAATTTCTACCCCTAGATTAACTTATAAATAATGAATCAGAGCCAATGGGGTGAAAATTTTTGTTTATTGATTCCACACCTACGTTTCGCTTCTGGGTATGGAGGCTTCTTCAAGGCCTGTATAAATTTATTTAATTANGGAAATGTATGAAATCTAGGAATTGTATACAATTCCTAGGAAATGTATATAAAATATTGTTTCAAAAAATTTTTAATGCACACATATTGGGAAATGTATACATTTCCCAATATGTGTGCATTAAAAATTTTTTGAAACAATATTTTATATACATTTCCTAGGAATTGTATACAATTCCTAGATTTTATATATTATATTATTATATATATCTCCGGTAACATAACTATACACCAGGTAGATTTTCAATAGGTGCTACTGCTATTATTTAGAAGTATTTGCAGTGAATACATTAAATTAAGAAAAGAGTAAAAACCACTAGTGTGTGACCTCTAAACACATTATCGAATTAAAAGCGAAACATGAGTCGTGTGATATGATAGGTATGCAAAGTATGCAGTTGTACGATATTTTACAGTTATCAATGTTGGTTCAAATAAAACTGTGAGCTATTAGTCACGTATTAAATAAATAGCATAATCGGAACCAACTACCACATCATAAACATTGAAGAAAGACTATCTGCATTATTTCTTTACAACAACTTAAACATGTTTTACGCTATTTTGACAGAAGAAATAAACTTGAATACTTCAATAAATGTACTTAGGTCACGGAATGAAAAATTTTTTTTAAAGTATGAAAATCTAAAATTTTTACGTTATATAACATTTGCTTTTTAAATTTTTCAAATTCATCAACTAAACATTACTCTTTCGTAATTTATTTGTTATATTTTTGTCAGGAAAAAACGCAGTTTTCTTCAAATATATTTAATTAATACGTGCGCACATTAAGAACGATCGGAATGCTGTGTTAAAAAAAATGTGTTGGAAGGCAGGTTATGACTCACACGCCGGCTCAACGGAAACAGCGAAAAATAAACATTCGGAAGTGATATTTATGATTGTACAATACAGATTACACCATATTAAATAAAAATTATTCAGTCATTTTTTTACATTAATTGACAGACGAGTCGAGATATGAAGTTAAGTCCAACTTTCTAACTTACCCTATTGATAAAGA
>NW_020441423.1:0-2025 GCF_000699045.2 Agrilus planipennis
AGAAATAGATTTAGGTCCTAAACTATAATAAAGTTATTTGCACAGGAACAATATTGTTATTATAACAAAGTTTTACCGGCTATAATACTACAAAAACATAATCGGTTGATAATAACACGTTCACAGTATTACGGAGAGGTAGCTAAAAGTTGACGCGGGCATCTGCAGAACATGCAGCTTTGCAATGAAAAATTCCATTTAATTTGTGTTTTGAAAACGGCGAAGTTCAGCCAACAGATAAAAGTAGCAAATTTTTACGATTTGTTTTATTGTTCTGATATATTGATTTTCAAAAAGATGATGAAATAGATTTTGTTAATTTCCGATAAGCTTCTGTTATAAAAATGCGGAACCATTGTGAAAATGTATGTGAAACTTCCGTAACTGCGGAAGCGGAAGCAGAGGTCTGTAGCAACACTAGTACATGGTTTGTTGCTAGTGGTTGTGTCATCTACTACCTAGAAATCATCAACTGTCGAGTAGTAGTAGTACTGACTTGATGCCTCGATGGTTATAGGACTAATAGAGAAATAATCATTGAACAAACAAAAAATTTTAAAACACAATTTGCTACTGTTATTTGAAGAGCAAGTGTGCAGATATTGAGGTAGCAACAGTATACTTTAGATATTCATAACATTCTATACAATAAATCATTTAATCTTCTCATAATGAGGAACAACAGTAAGGAACTCAAATTCCCCATTTTGCCGGCAAAATGGAAATAGCACGGGGTAAAAAGAGCATATATTTTAATCAGATTGGCGGCGTTCACAAGTATGCTCATTAACTGCAACACAGGAATAATATTATGGGCCCAATTATGGCACATGCTACCACATAGCAAAATACCCATCTTTTGGTCGACTGCAAATAAGTTCGNTTAATCTTCTCATAATGAGGAACAACAGTAAGGAACTCAAATTCCCCATTTTGCCCCGTGGCAAAATGGGAAACGGCACGGCGTAAAAAGCATATAGTTTAATGAGACTGGCAGCGTTCACAAGTGTGCGCAAAATTGAGCTCATCAACTCCAATACAGGAATTATATTATGGGTCAAATTATGGCGCATGTTACCACATAGCAACATACCCATCTTTTGGTAGACTGCGAATAAGTTCGCACAGTAAATACAAACGCAGTACCCAGCAGCATTGCCTAAAGGTTTAGACCATTGCTTAATATTCGAGACGACACTGGTTCGATTCCGAATTTCTTTGGATCACTTGGACAAATGATGGCGCAGTAGTAATGATAATTTTTTTTCACAGATGGTCTTTTACTTCTCTTAATTTCGTCCGTCTCATCTTTTCCACCCCAACCGTCACCTACTCATTCTCATGATTCTTAAAAGGAAACTGAACAGGACCTTCCGCTTTACTCTCCGGAGTAGTGCGGAGGAACTGCCTGCCCAGTAGAATTGATGGGAAAAACTCATCCAAGCGTTTTCTTCAGATTGAGTATCGTGTCAGGCCCCAACCATTTTGCCCCAACATACATATTTTGTACTTAAAATAAGTACTTCTAATCTAATACAGTGATGACTACGAAAAGTACCATCTATCAAACTTCGATACTACTGCTACGATCTAGAGCTGAAAATACTCCAACAATATTTAGTTACTCTACTGATAACATGTCAACATTTGGCACAAAACTTCGTAATAATATGAACAAATTCAGTTTAACCAAAAAAAAAAATAGCGACACGTTCCCTTTCAGTTGACTCATGTATGGCGACTTGGGTTCATCCGAATAGCCCCGTTGGGGTCACATATACGCATACGAGTTACGTAAATTAGCGCTCGTCCCGTCTTGCCCCTAACTTTGCTTTGCCCCACTCATCCCTATATTTGTTTTGTTAATTTATGATGCTCATTACTTATTAATTAATATGTATAACATTCGTTAACGTGAACAAATCGGTAATGTGGAGTTTTTTTCAGTTCACACTACCGAGTGTCTACTGTATTTACATTTGTAGTGGTGACAAAAACCAAGTACATAGCTTTATTTTAATGATC
>NW_020441424.1:0-1985 GCF_000699045.2 Agrilus planipennis
CATTTAGTACTATCAAGAAAGTTTTGAAACTCCAATGAGCTATTTGAAGGTTTCAGAGACTAATACAGGAAAAATCAGAAAGAAGCCATAATTTTTAAACGAGGCACTGATAAATATTCTAACTGAATAAGTATCAAAACGAGTCATCAGTCCAAAGACTTGTTGAACACTCGTCTCTACTCCTTCCTATCCTGAATCAACCTAGAACAAACCACATTCCGAACTATTTGTGTTCATTTTTCTAATACCTAGTCTAAGTCTGCCTCTGCTCTCCTTTCCTCATGTTTCTGTTTCTAGTGTGTCCCTAACTTTCAGCCATTTATTCCTCAGAAGGTGCCCTGTCATCCTCTCTTCCTTTGTCCTTATTGACTTTCATAGCACCCTTAGTGGGAATTTAGTAATTCATATGCTGGTATCATTTAAAAACGAATGAAAATGTTTAAATTAAGTTGTGTTCGGTGTTGTTATATTTTTGGCAGCTTACGTTGACTCATTGTTTAATAAAACCTCAAGAGAAATGGATTCTCATTATACAATGAAATTCTTTTATTTCAGATATACGGAAAATCTACATAGCAATGAGATCATTCCCCTTGACCAATGACACAACATCAATAGTTTTTACAGTTGACACATGCAAGGTAAGACACGATAATTGACATAACATCTCTTAATAGACAAATAACGCACGTCAACGTGGATCTGGAAACTGAAACTAGAGAATATATAATTTCCAGCATACATTGTGGTATAGAATTTGGCCTTTGAATTGCCACAGCAGATTTGGATTTTTTAATAACCGAACTTAAAATTTTAAAAAGTTTCGTTCTTAGCCCTTTTGTTAGAATTACTATATGAAATAAAAGGACAAAAAAATGAAGGAAGTAACTAGTTATTTTCGACTCATTTTTCGTCGTTAAATTAGGATACATCATCAGTTACGCCCAACAGATTAAGATTTTAATATATTCTAATTCGTAAAAATTCAAAATTAATCTTTTTGGTTTTGAAATTGGAATATCTCAAATTTCCAGTACGCTAGAACTTTTCTCAGTATTTTTTAAACACACCGTTGAAGAATTCGTCGAAAATGATTACTTCCGTTTGTGGTTCTTTCTCTCACAGTGGCGTTCTTGAAGAAAAGCGGGTACCTTCTGAGAAAAGAACCCGCTACTGTGGCGGGTTGAAGACAAAAGGCACAGAGAAGATAATCTAGTTCCGTGTCTTTTTCAATGCCGAACTCGAATCTAGCTCCAAAACTGTCCCACAACATTGGCATTTCAAGTTATCTCAATCTCAAATCCAAGTAAGCCAAAAATATTTCAAAATTTTGATGTGGTAGGGATTCTAATTCATCATAAAGGACAGCTTGGAAGCAGCTATACTCTGTTGATTGTTTTATCCTTTTGTTTCACGTACTAATCCTCTCAATTAAGCCAAAAATTCTACATTTCTTGAGGTTTAGGATTAGGATGTCTAAAAATCTTCATGTGCTGCTTAGGCAAATCAGAGGTCAAATTTGAACTATGTCCAAAATGAGTTTTTTCTTTTCAATGTTTGATTAGGTTGATCTGTGTAATCGATTATATTTTCTAATCGAAATATGCTAGCACAATCTCAGATGGTCGTAATTTGCGGTTAGTTTAGAATAAACTGATTCGCTTTTTTGGCCCAATCATAACAGCTATACCATAAATTATTATTCGTTATTAAATAACTTCTAATTTCGGTTCCCCTTCGGCTGGAGCACTCACTGCCACGTCCGCGACTTCCAATTTGGAGTCGAAATGGCGCTCGAAAATCACATCCGACTGTTTTATCGTTGCCCCCGAACGAAACGCAATATATTAGATGCATATATATATATACATTTATCCTGAAGCGGCTGTTGTAGCTCTCGACAATAACATTACGGCACACGCTCGTTGATAACTGCAAACGTAATCAGGTTATAAAACAATTTGTCCAGTCGGTGGCGCGTAAAT
>NW_020441425.1:0-1982 GCF_000699045.2 Agrilus planipennis
ATAAATGATTTGGATACCTAAACAAACAGGACAAGTGGGTAACTCAGTGTGCCCAGGAGGAGGCAGGTCGTCGTGAGCCCATTCCACCCTTGACACCCAAACAGCCCTACAGATACTATCCGGTTCCAAGCTGTTAAACGGCGCGCCATTAAAAGTTTCGTAGAACTCATTGGCTGCATCATGATTACGAAAACTAAAAATAAACAATATAATAAGACATAAATAAGTAAGCAAATATATACAAAGAAAACTTACGTTAATAATGCCATGTACTGATTTGGTGTGGAGTCGCGGAGGACTCTTATATGCGCGATTTCTGCGTGACAGGGGGCAGTGAAGGCCAAAAGATCATGGCAAGTCATTGAAGTAGGAACACCCAACAAACAAAGCGTTAAAGCTTCTTCAGAACTACTTAAAACACTAAAGATATAAAATTATTACATACTGATTCATAAAGAATTAATAAAAATTTAATTGTCTTCGCTTACTCTTCTTTATAAAGGTGTAGAATTCCTTTGGTGACTTCAACAAAAGGATTTCCACTAAAAAAGCCAATTTCATTGGGATCTTCTGGAGTATGTTCCTTTTCTTGTAGTGGAGTTGCTTCTCTGGAATAGACTGGCAAAAGACCCCAGTCTTCCTGGGGCTTCTCTAACCTACTGGGAAATGTCTCGACACTAATCTCTTTTTTCTTTCTTTTAACTGTTGAATTGTTCTTAGCTGCTGCATTTTCTTCAATTTCTTCTGCTTCATTGTTTTCTAAAAAATCATAAACCATACCATCAGTTTTTGTAGACAAGTGGTCTATTGTCATTGTGAAAAATAATTTAAATCGATAACGCCATAACTAATAAACAAATAGGAAAATACTAATACAAATATTCAATTTAATATACTAAATAAAAAAGTTGAAATAAATTACACATACCACATAATGTTTCTATATATATATATCGACAGTTTTTCAAAGACAATAGTTCCATACTTGTGCAAATTTTAACTTTTCTTTTTGCCTCTGTGCTTTCTTTTTGATTGCTGTTGAGGTGCTTCCCCTACTGTAACTGTTCCACTTGCTATTTCGTCCTTGTTATCAGATTTTGCTATCACCTTATAAAAGACAAAAGAAATTAATGAATAAACAGAAAGTAAAAATATGTATATGTATTTCATTTACTTGTTGGGCATCTATGTAAAACATTAAATCCCGTATTTGTTCTTTTAGTTCTGCAATTTCATTTTCTTTCGTTGTCTTCAATTCATTCAAACTTTCTTCAAGTTTAGTAATTTTATTCTGCCACTGCTGCTGATTGTTTCTCAAGGCTTTTCCCAGTTGTTTCTCTTCATTTAATTCATTTGTGATAAGAGACAACCTATCAGCAAAAGCAATCGCACTACTTTAATTCTCCATTTATTGTTACTCATTAGAAAGCTAGATACAGCAAAACAATTTAACATACTTAAAAGTGTTTTTCAGTATAAAGTTACGTTATGAATTTTCACAAAATAAAAACAATTCATCACATACTTGATAAATAAAGCGTTTGCTATTTTCTCCTTATTAATAATAAATTGCATAGAAGACATACCTGCTTGCTTGTTGAGCTACTTTTCTTTCTAACGATTGCTTGTCTTTGTTTGTTTCAGCCAGTCTTGCTTTTAATTGCTTGTTTTCTTCAAAAAGTGCGCCTAATTTATCCCGTAAAATTTTTATATCAGCTGCAGCTTGACTGTCCAGTCTAAAACAAAAATGCAATTTTTTATCTTTCTCATTTAACGTCTTAACTAATTCTTATAAGTGAACTTACTGTGCCATTCTTTCCTCAAAGTAAGTCCTTTGTTCCTCCAATTGGGACGTGAGTAGATAAGTAAATTCTAACTGAACTGAGTCTACTTTTTCCTGGTTTCCCTCGGATTCTGCGGGTCTGCCTTCTGTGGGAACCAATTTTCCGTCGGCCTTGTTTTGTAACAGTCGATGTACAAAA
>NW_020441426.1:0-1980 GCF_000699045.2 Agrilus planipennis
ACTTATATGAAGTACATGAAAGTCATAATATGTCTAAACAGTTAATAAAAAGCCTACATGTGTTTTAGCAGCTGTTTCTCCTTTCTAAATTTTGGGTTTCTCGTATTTTTCATTTCTTTCGTTGATCCTTTGCGCGCGCTCTGCTAACGAAAATTCGACAACATGAAGTTAGCAGCGTAATTAACTTGCGTAATTCAAACGCGAAATCAGATCTGGTGCTTCTGGACTCGGCGGTCGGTTGCTAATTGGGGTGAATTCGGAACACTGTGCAGAAACCGAAAACATTTGAATAAAAAGAAAACCTGAACATTTTCAGTTGGTATTTCAGTGTTTTGTTAATTCATAAATCCTTCGGTTACTTGTAAGATACAGGAATTTAAAGAATCTAAAAAGAAGGCATGACCCGAATGTGAAGTAAAATGAACCCTGGCGTTCGACATTGATGCGACCTTGTCATTTCTTTGTCGCATTTTTTTTCTAGTTTTGCCAAAATATATGTATACAAGAATACATATGGATTCGGAAATTGAGATACCTACTGCATCAAGCGATATGATGCATGTCATCAAAACCATTTTCGTTTATTTACTGCTAATGAACAACATTTACGTTATCTTATTCTGAATGTTTTCTAAAGAAGAAATTTGATTAAAACAATTTGGTCGGCGCGACTAAAGATTTTTCGGCACCAAATCGCTCTAAAGAACGGAAGGTGGCAGTTTTTCCCGATGGAAATGCTGGTGGTCTCGTCGAAGAAGGAAAAAGGTAGAAGACGTCGAAGGAAAAGTCTTAATAGGTAGCTGCCGAGTAATATAGGTAGTGAGGTAGTGGTGAGAGGTGTGCTTTTTACATTTGTATGTGTATATGTCTGTTAATGTATAGATATGGGTGTATGTTTCTTCAGTAGTCGTTAGTAAGTAACCTGTCTCTCCGCGATCGTTGATTCTAACGGTATTACCTTGAGAAAGACTACAGAACTAGTCTGCTCCAGTCGCCATGTTCTCCTTAAAAGTTCAGCCGTAGCACCTGTGTACAGGTACCCGTGTATGTATGTGTTTTGTTATTGACAGTCGTGTGATAAACTTATTATTACTGGTGCGACATGTTAGTGTCTGTCTTCAGAAATGTCACAGGTATGTGTTTGTTTTTTCCGCACGCACCTTTTTACTATCTTTTTTTTTTTTAATGTACACACTACATTAATCCGCTGCTGCTTTCATATTTCCGCGAAACGTCACGGAATGGAAAGTTTTTTTATCTGATCTGTGATCGTCCTTTATTCTTATGCTAAGCATCTTCTAGGCTTGTCCTAAATTTTTACTAACGATAAATTAAAAACAGCTGTTAGCAACAGGTAGCACTAGGTACAGATTTATTTATTACTTGTTTTATTTTAGGTCGACTTATTTTACTGCAGTTAGTTTTTTTTTATAGTAAGATCTGTTAGTTTAGTTGATTCTTTTGGAGTCTTGACAAGAATTAAGCGATATGCAGTTACTTAATGGCGCCATTAAACCTTGAACGTCCCATCTTCGTGTTTGGTAACGTGTAATAGAATCAACCATTAAGTAATTGTCAAATTAATTAAGCACCTTTAATGTTTAACGACCGGATTAACTTTCAGCGTGTTGTAGTAGTGGTTTTGTTTTCTACTTAATTGCATATACCAAGTCGAAATTTTGTTTATTGCCACTGTTACCACTGGAATAACTGACGAGGTAACTTTCCAGTGGAAAAGAAATACATTACAGTTCATTGCAATTACAATAATAGACAATTGAGAATTGATAACTCCAACGTCTTTAATAAGTCGAAGAAAATAGTCCATACGTTGCAATAATTTAGATTAGATTTTACTAAAATTTGATTTGAAATAGGAGGATTACGTGTTATGTATAGTATAAAATATGACAGAAGTGTAAGAAATCTGCATGTATGAAGGATTACCGCCGATTGATGCAATTATTATTGAAATAATTT